>NW_009623478.1:0-2907 GCF_000690535.1 Cariama cristata
CATAATGATTCTATGATTCTATGAAGAGTAAAATCAGTATTTTAACAGTCAAGTATCAGTCCCATAAGACAGATTTGGCACGGCTTTGCACCCAGAGCATTCATTTGCTTCCAGGCATTATCAGCATGAAGCACATTGGCATGATCTATTTGCCTGTCCCAGTCCTTTTGAAAAGCTACAAATGAACATGAACAGATTAGAACAGACCTAATCAGTCTCTAGGATTTTAACACAGGTCACAAATCCCTAATATCCATATCTTTAATGTAAGATACAGACCAAAATTAAGAATCCAGCGGAGGAGATAGACCGGGTGAATCTTGTATCTAGAGGGCAGTGTGTTTTTGACAGGAATCATGACACTTTGCAGCCTGAACTTTAGACCAGGGGAAAGTGAAGACAGAATCAGCTAACCTGTGGTCCAGAGACGGTAAAAGGGAAGATATTGTATCTTCTGCCTAGAAGTACAAGGAGCATTGTTTTTTACTTCCTTCTGAAGTACAGCTCGGTACAAGAGAACTCTTTAAAGACAAAAACAGGATAAGAAACAAAGGGAAAATAAAATAAAATAGAGCTGAGATGGCAAGCATTACTCCTAGTCTCCATGCTAGTATCAGAAGTGTTTTGGCCAAAACTTTCCCTAAAAGTGCAGCCTTGGGCAGACACACATCATGGAAAGTTTTTGCCTATGTCAACTCAACATGAAATACACATTTCTGTGCATTTTATATATATCAAGTATCAAAAAACCCCACAAAACCAAAAAACATTAGTGGTGCCAGGGTGCCATTTTTTTTTCCTTTAATGTTCAAACCATGTCAGTAACAACTTTGCGTACCTGTGAAAACAAGTATCACACTGCATTTCAGCTATGTGATCAAGCTGTCACTCTTTGGCTGGGAAAAGCCATCTCTTCCTACTCTTCCTATCTCAAGTTTTCCCTCCTTTACTCAAAACCAGGCTAGCCACTAATTTCATAAGAAGGTGTTTTGTTTTGTGGGTTTTTTTTTGTATTCTAAGCTTTGTTCACTCCATTGTCAATTTATGTCATATTGACATTCAGGAAATCTTAATGCCCTTCAAAACTTTAAAGAGCAAGAGCTCTTTGTCATCTTTCTAGCAGGGTTGTATGCTCTATTTCAGATGTTCAAAAGACTGGAACAACCACTGTAAGTAAAACTGTAATGCTAGAGAGGGTAGTGGGGTTTTTTTGTATCATCCGACAACACCTTACCCACTTTTCCTTTGCTTAAAAGTCAAGTCCTCAACTGTCTTTCCAGCCTCTCAACATTTCAAGCTCTTAATCTTCCCTCATATATTTTATTAGTCATCTCTGCAATCTCCAGGCAACTCTACAATTTCTGCAAACAATCTGAAGCTGTTTGCTTGACTTCAGGACAGATGCAGGGACTTGGGAAAGTTTATTAAAGAGCCCAAATCCACAAGGTAGGGGTTGAACCTTATCACAGAGGGTTTTGATTAAACTTTAAACCTTTAGTTCATATATAGAGGCAAGACACATGACAGAACAAGAATAGTTGGGTTGGCTTTTTTTTTAAGTCCAGCCATTTTACTCTTTCCTAATGGATGAAAACTGTTTCACTGACATTTGTTTACTGAGACAATAAGATTGTTCAAAATGGCTCATAGGCAGCAGTTTAAAGTACTAAGCATTCAGATGATAACTGTTAACATAACAAAAAATCGACTAAAATTATCAGTACCAATGACTCTCTTAGCATTACATACATACATATCACAGAACAAAACCTACTTTATTTGCTAATCTAATTTGGCACTGCAAAATACGACAAACTTTCATTCCTAGATCTCATGGAGCTTTAAGTCTTTTTCCACTTCTCCCTTCATTTGCAGCTATTCTGGCCTTTATCTTCTCTCTCTCAGTTACCACTTTGACTACACTTTTCCTATTTTTAGCTCATTATTTTCAAGCTAGCCCTTCCTTGCCACATAGCTAAGCCCAGTGGACAGCTTCCTTTTCTTCCAACAAATCTTTATTCCAGACACACGAGTACTTCAACCCAGATAAATGTAGTACCATATATTGCAAGGACATTTCTGTAAGGAATTAAACAAAATAGATCCTGAGAGGAATGCACTTTTTTGACAGCATAATTCAGTCAATGGACAATATGAACATACTATATAAAAGGCACTGCAAAATGAAACCTGATTGCTTTAAAATACATCCTCTGTCTGTTCTTAAAAATCCATTTGTCCCCAAAGAAATTGTTTTGGTTTAGAGTATAACAAGTAAACGGACTGACAGTACATTAAAGGAGCCAATAATGCATCTTCCTGAATAGTACCTACACTGTTGAGTCTATACCTGCGGTATTCTGTTGGTTGGTCTTCATGAATACCAGTGATTTACTCACCTCCATTCTTCCAACTACACTAACAGCTACTTTTCACCATTACTTTTCTGGAGAAGAATGGATAAAGTCAGTATGGAGAGGAGATTTCTTTCAACTGCAGCATTTGTGTCTTTATATTTGAATGTAAAATATGTCACTGGAAAACACACAAGGCAAAAATCACAGCTCTTCCAGTAACACCCATTAGGAAGAGAGATTTCTTTTTATGTCCTCTGATTAATCAATAACAAAAAAAAAAAGCCATGGAAGTACCTGCAGCACACATAGGTGAGGAATCACCTGAAAGCTCTCACATTATGACCCAAATTCACTTCTCTCAGCATAGCAACATTTCAACTCTCCCAGTCCCCACAGAAAGAATAATTAAGCTAATCACAAGAATGATTAACAATAGCCATTCTATAGCATAGTTGCATTAGTTCTTCTCATGACAGAATTCAAATCCCTCCATTAAACCCAAGGTAGTTCACACTGCTCACTGGGACAATGGTGATTCTGAACTTATTTC
>NW_009623478.1:2938-17282 GCF_000690535.1 Cariama cristata
TGAATAAGGGACTATAATGCAAAGGGCCGATCCAGGCTTTGATGACGGCTACATCTATAATATTTCACAGCAGAAAATCAGATCAGTTTCATAGGTAAAAGCAGATCGCAGACACATGCTTTTATCAGGAAGGAAGTCACAGCTTCATGTTTAATACACTAAACATTTATAATAGAGCAGCCATTAAAAAGAAGGAAAAATATCTTTTTTTTTTTATTACTTTTTCCTGAGTAAGATTTAAAATTTTATAAGGCTAAATAAGGTGCCTGAACAGGAAGAAATTGTTTCCACTGAGATGATTGAGCAACTAAAGGAAACAACATGATTTTTTAACCATAAAACTGCTATCAGCTCTCATTATTTCGAAAACTGAAAGCATTCTGTTATAAAATTTTAACCATCTTCTTCTGTAAAATTTTACAGTTTGGATATGGTATTTAGAAGTGGTCTTTTAAGGTTTTCCTTGTCGGTTTGCTTCGTTCTTTAACACTACTTCACGTGCCTTAGTGGAAGGCGAGTTTGGAGCTCCACCTACAGGTACAAATACAAAGCTCTCCTTGAGAAACGCGACATGCCAACTAACCAAACTTTCCCTTGAAGCAAAAAAGAAAGAGGGCGAGATTATTGTTTGCAGTGAAGGCAGAGCAAAGTGAGAGAAAAATCATAGTAACTCCAGAGCCAGCAGCGGTATAGAGTTCTACCTCTACCACGCTGTACTTCAGCTCACTATAGCCCAGGGTTATTATCTTGGGTTTGGTGCTACACTAACATGGCTGCAGAGCTGTAGCCAGGTGGCATGGCTCTGTGTACTACAACACTTGATGGGATGGACATACCTTGGGTATCCCTCTGTGGAATCCCACTGCAGCCCAGCAACAGCCTCAGATGTTTCCAAAAAGCAGGAGCACAAATGAGACTTAAGTTTTCCTCTGCACTGCAGTTGTCTTTGGAGCTTTTAGAATGCAGTAAGTCCAAAGAGTCACAATTAAATGGTGCAATTTTACCCTAGAGATTGAACCTAGATTTTTTTCAGTGGAGTGTGCAACACGTCAATGCTTCTGCTCAGCTCACATGCTGCAAACCTCAACATTACAGTTTTGCCATTTGATCAAATACTTGCTTTGTAATTCTGCAAATTAAATCTATTTGTATTAATTCAATTTATATTCTTGTTACCCATGCAGCAAACCTGCTTCAGCCATTTTGTTAATAAAGATGATTAAACAAAGAGCTAAGAAATAATTTGATACATAACACTAGCTCTGTTGGAAAGAAACAATAAAACCAAACTGGCTTTTTATACTATTGGACATAGTTGGTGCATGTTTCAGTTGTGCTGCCTAAAAACAGATCTAACAACTCCTGTAACCCATTTTTTGAACTGTCTGATGCTGTGCTCACGGCAGGATAATCTTCCAGGTGCCAGACGCCGTTCAGTCGTGCAGCTGACTACTGCATGGACTTGAGGAGTTGTTACAGCTTCAGAGTTCTGACACTCAGTATTCATCATGAGTGAGATTGCTATTAGCAAAGGTATTAACCCTGCTCATGGGTTTGCTAATGAAATGTAATTAGTGAGAAAGGACACATGGCAGCTAGATGCTGCCTTGTTTTACAGCACTTAACAAAAATGGCATGACATTTTATTATTTAACCCTTTTATTATGCTACCGGTAGAGCAGAGAAACAAATTTGGGCCCTTGGCCAAGACTGGCTAGGCCTTAGCACCATTTGTAAGGTGCTAGAATCTGTGCGCAGAACCTCTTCAGCCTCTCAACATTTGCTCTACTTTCTTGCAGCATTTCAGAAAGGAAGTCCACATGTACATGAAAAATACCGAGGTGAAAAGTAAGGCATCTTGCTAGTTTCCCTCTTCCTGAACACATTTTATGTACAATTCATAGATGTTAAATTCAAACGGGTCATCTAGTTCTTAATGTTACGCTCGTTCTTCTGTTAACATCCTATGCTTTAGAATAGGGAGTTTCTAAATTTACAGACTTTAAAATGACAGAAAAGTGAACTGATGCAGGGAAGACAAAGGGAAGGATGTGGTCAAACACCCAACAAAACAGTACCAAACCAATAGAAGGAGGCTTCAACTAGCCACAGATTGAGGCTGGACAGATGAATTTTTAAAAGGTGTAATTTCAAATTGCAGTGGCAGGTGATGACAGCAGAGCAAAGACTCCTTAATCATGCTGAAAACGATGACACCCAAAATCAATGCTGGCTTTTTCAATTCTATACGCCGCTACTCAACCCACAAAGGAAGGAGAAAAATTTAGGTACTCCTCACCAATCCCAAAGGAAACATACTTTTGAGCGAAAAATGGGAGAGTGAAACAGGAAGCATCTTCTCAGCTAACTCATCTTACCTCTACAGGGCTGCTTTAATTTACTTAAGCCAAATAATTAATGAGGTATTCAAAGATATATCATCGAGCTCTGGTATCCTAGGGATACACCTGTGGACTTTCAAGGTCAAACAATTTTAACACCTGAGCATTGTTACTGACTAAATATCCAAAAAGAATGGACGATGGCAATGGAAGACAAGAACTATAAGACATGATGAAAGCTGCTGGAACCTCTGCAGGAAGAGGAAAATTAGAGTCAGATTGCTCCAAACATCAAGTCAGAAAAGTGACCAACATACTGAATGGAAAAATAGCCTAAAGTGAGGAAAGACCACATCAGCTGGGACGTCAAGCAAAAATGTAAAACTGCACAGTAGGAGAGTAACAAAGAACAAAAGGAAATCAGACTGAAGTGGCAAGAGGATCAGTGAAAATTCTTATACTGACACAACCCAATGACCAAAAAAAATTACACCTAAAATTAAGAAGTCAGTAATGAGATTAAGGTAAGGACAAAGCAAAAGGAGGGACAGGCAATCAACAGCCAACTGGGAGTGCGTGCGCATTCAGTATGGGAGCAGGAAAAGCAGACAGCTGGGGTATGGTAGTGTAATGGAGAACAAGGTAGCAGCAGAAATAGATCATTATTTAAGTAGGACTTAGAGCTGTAGTTACCTTTAATTTCTAAATTGTAGATTAAATATATTAACAATTTGGAGGCAAAACTTCTGTCAGTTACAGAGTAAAACCTCTGAAGAAGCTGATCTTTTTTACTTTTATCAAGTGATGGATATGAACTGTAGAACTAGAAGCAGAATGTTGCACATTAAGGTAACTCCTTCTTTCCAATCTTTCTTCTTTTTCACATTTAGTGTACAGGACAGGTCCTTCTAATTAATTACAAATTGCTTCCTAAATTACTGCATGCATACTTTGCTGACAGGCAACAGGTAAGTATTAAGATATTTAACTGATGTGCAGGAAAAAAAAAAAACAAACACCTTACTTATCCTGGAATCACAGTTCTTCCTTTCATGTGCTAAAATACAAACTCTTTCCAATTTAGCGCAGCAACAGGTTCAGTGTTCTGAAAACAAGATGGAAGACTTAGGCCCAGCTGAACTAGAATTGGAGATGATATTCAGCCCCCATAGCAGCAAATGTCTGAAATCATAATCAAACAGATTTTCTACTGCAACTGTGAAACATCACTCAAATATCCTGAAGAGTCAACAAATACACCATAAAAATTCTGGAGCCAAGTTGGCATTCTGATGCACAGATTTCTCTATTGTTTCATTTCATTTTACAAGTTTCTTTATTATTTAGACCTTGTGGGAAATTACACATGCATGCCTTCTTGCTATGTATGGTCTTCTGCAAATGTACTTTTAATTGACAAATATATCTCATTCAACCTCTTTCAAAGTTGAATGACTTCCAAAATAGACAGGCATTTAGCAGTTTTATTTATGAAGGTAATTACATTACACAAAGCACCATTGCTTAAAAATATGCTTTATTGTACAGATGAACATTTTCTTTTGAAATCTGTACAGAATCTTCCTACCTGCTGTGCTTCATTACAGAATCCAAGATTATCATGGAAACAAACAAAAAACAAGTACCCTTTTCAACTGTGCAGAAGTTTTCATCAAAAATTGCAAACATTTTTTCAGTAATATCATTCACTCCTCTTTTGTTCTCCCTTTGCAAATTTCTGATCAGTTTGCATATTGATGCTGAATCATCAACATGACACTAAAGGAGTGTGTAAAGTCTGTACGGTGTGAAAACTCTGCCGCATATCAATATAAGTAATGGAACTGTAGCGAATCATTACATGCCATACTGAATAAACACTGCATATCGTGCCAAAGTATAAACTACTCCATCTGAGTACAACATAGCAGTCCAGCTGGGTCTACCAGATGCTCTCTGCTGGATTCACTGGAAGGAGTATCACTGTTCTTCCATTGGTCAAAGCCAGTGCCGCCTCCTTATCTCACTCCATTTCTAATACAAATACTGAAATTATCTGAGACCCTTCCACGCAAAGCAGCTATTCTGTACAGGTAAAACTCTCTCCTAGACTAGCAAGTCTGAGAAAAACTATTTTATCATAAGTGAAGATCGGATACATCAAATTGGCAATCACCAAGTTACTGTTTCATACAGAGAAGAACCATAAACAAGGAACAACAAAGGATAGTGGGCATCAGACTTGATGCCAAAATGCCATTTGACAAGGCCTTTGTTCATGGACTTGTCAATAATTTAAGACATCTCACATCCCAACAGAGCTTTATGCCTCACTATGCTTCTGCACATGCAGTTACTGAATGTGTTACACTGAAACATCAGCACAGCCACCTCCCTTTAGAAAGAGAAAACTACCTCCCTGCCAGTCCTGTCTGAGAGCTGGTGGTTGGAAATAACTTCCAGCCAGCCCACTGCAATAATGAGAGATGATTTGGTTTAGATGTTAGAAGAAACAGCAGACATGCCCTTAAAGCAGCTGCCAGTGACAATACACATGGGAAGAAAAACAGTTGACAATTTTTATTCATTTGTATTTCGACAGGTCCATGTTTGAGTGGTATATCCCAGTTGTATAGCCTATTTGAATACAAAACCCCTGGTGGAAGCAGTCAATATCAGCCATGTTCACCTTCGATAACCTATTTATCCACATACTTTACTAAGTAGCATAAAACCTAAGGTCCTATATGGCTAAAAGCAGTGAAAACCCCTATCAGGAGGCTACCTCCAAAGCAGAAACATTATGTAGACATAGGCAACATATTGGGAGACTGGCGGAAGATGCATTTGCCAAGTTAGCTACCTTGAGCAAGCTTTTTTAGCCAAATTGGGCCTTGTGCCTAAGGCCTGAGATACCCATACGTTAGCACAAGTGACTGCTGTATAACTCCAAGATCCTTAAAAACCTAAGGGAACATGCTGGAAGGTTCTGGGTATGTACTGATCCTGGATACAGTTCCTAGATACATGCAGCCAAGTATGCTCTGGTGGGCATTGAGAAAGAGACCATTCCTACCTGTGAAAATAAGATGAATAGTTTTGGGTTTTAACACTAGATACAAGGAGCCACAGCACTGGGGCGAGAATGAAGCTCTCCACAGATGGGATCTGAGCAGCATGCCATGGCTGTCTGCCAAGGGCCCATCTGGTGCTGCACAAAAGCAGGGTTTCCAGCATCTGAAAAGACGTAAGATTTACTCACTAACTACATTTTTCTTCCTATTTCTATCTTATTATTAAAGTAATTCTATTTTTATAGTATCTGCTGTTGTGCCTTTCTTTTAGAGATCCAGAAAGATCCCTGCACCTCTCCCATGCAGAATAAGCAAGCAGCTAAGAAACACCAGAATTGTGCGCAGAACATCAAGTCCATGATCAAACTTTTTCCAGAGTTTTCTGCTGAATAACCTGTGGTCACCAGAAGAAATCCTGCACTAGGTACATGTAGGAAAAATACAAACCTACCTCTTCCCAAACATCCCCAAAAATCACTTTCCAGAAATTACTCATCAGAGATTTCCTGTTTCAGGCTGTTGATGCCTTCTGACACTTCCCAGGTGGAAAAATAAAGGTATCATACAGCCTTCTGGAGATCAGCAAATTGCCATCAACCTCCATGGGGCAGGTGGCTCCCCTCAGGCAAGAGAGACACCATTACAGGTTTGGCATTCTGCTCCCTGTACACAGTCCTCCAGCACTTTTCTAGCACTTGACAAGAGGAGAAAGCATCACTCCCCGGGAGAGCTGGCTCTGCCAGGGTAGGCTTAATCAGGTTGCACTCTTCAGAATACAGCCATTTAGCCTAAAGACTGTTGACAAACAGCTGTACTAAATTTAAAAGTGGTCTTGAACCATGCTTCCAGATAGTGCTTTGTTTTGCTTCCTGACTTTTGATATTCAAGTTCCCCTTCCTTTTTTTTTCTTTTTGCCTTCTATCCGTACAAATATTTTTCAAGATCTCATTTGAATCTTGCTAACTTCTTGACTTTAGTAATAGCCCATAGCAATGAATCTGATTGTGCAAAGTTACCTAAAACCTTACAGCACGAGCAGTATTTCCTTTTAACATTTTAAAAATCCTTTGATGTTTCACTAAAAAAGCAACAACAAAGCATCTTTTTCTTGTTTATTATTGGATTCAGTCTCTCACTTTCTGTTCTCAGGGGGTCCAAAGGAGATTTAAGAGTGATTAACTTTGTTCTCCTGCCTGTGCATTATTCCTTTTATCCTTTTCAGTTGATAACACGGGTCCTCTTTCCACTTCCAAGGGGTGGAAATTAAGCGATACTTGAATCTGCAGGTGGTTTCTTACCAGACTTCCTGTGAAAAGTCTGAGACTCTCCCAATTTCTCTTGACTTTCACACACTGTGCTCTTCTAGCTACAGCTGGACAAGTAGCTCCTCTAATCAACAGCCCAGAACAGAAAGTTATTTCAGCATGAGATTTACCTTTTTCATTGTCCTGTATAATCCTTAATGCATCCCCTTTCATTAATCTCCCTTCTAAAATAGGTGAGCCTATTCTCATTCACATCATTTAATAAGGATAATTATGTCGTAAATGATTTGCATCACTTTCTCCAAAGCTCAATCAGTAGCATCAGGGGAGGTAGCTACCAGTACAAACAGTATTCCAGATGAAACTGCATGTATACTTTTAGAAATTAATAATATTTTCCTTTTTGGCTTATCCACTGTGCTTATTGCCTTTGCTGTATTCTATCTCCTTCCTGAGACAAGCTGGGACTCCGTTTGCTTTTTTTGACTACTTGTGAGCAACTAGCAGAAGTTGTTTGCAAAATGCCCACATTGACGTTCAGGTCTATCAGCTGACACTGTTCATTTACTACAGAACAGGAAGACATACTGATCATTCCTGTTGGGGTTTCCTCCCTCCTTCTACAACATATTATTTTGCCTTTATCAGTATTTTGAGCTAACAATTCTGTGTCACTTCCACTTCAACACCTTCCACATACACATAATGACACAGTAGACAAAGTCACTATGTGACCACAGGGCAAGGAAACATCTTGGTAAGTACACATTTGCTTTATAATTATGAGCTAACTATATGGAGATGTTGAAGTATTTCACATGCTAATTGTACTAAATGATCATATGATTACATAGGTAAATTTACATCTACAAAGTTGTCTGAATGCCAGGCAAGCCCAGCAGCAACATATTGTATAAATTCACATTTTAACAGCATGAAGCTTACTCCCACAGGTCTGCTATTCAGTTACTGCTCCCAATCAATCTCTCAGTATTATTTGGTGTGGTTCAGATGCTTATATGGATCAACATTGTTATATTGTCTCATTCTGAAAACCAAAAAGATTAGCATACACCTAAACATGTAAAATAGGATTATAAATTCAAGTAATTATACTCTAGCTATACATCACCAATAAACTATACAACTCAAATTCCCATCCTCATGTTCACCTCCTTATTCACTTTGACTTGTCCCTTCTATGTCCTATTACTTATCACTTTCTTTTTGTAAATTAAAGCTATATCATTTCACATATAGTATCTTACACGTTGTGAAAATTATTCCTAACAGCTTTTATCTGTGAGATATTTAATCACAATATTTTGTACTTGGCATAATGCCATTTGTGCCCAAGTATCAGAGAACTTTAAAGACATGAACAATGATTTCTAGCTTTTTTCCCTCACCAAAGTGGGGAAGTGTAAGAAAAAAAAAAAGAAGTTAAAAATTATACTGTCAGGCATCAGTCCTGCCTGAGGGTCCATCAGCTAGGACTCTGTTCAGATGTCCATGGAATTCAAAGGGACTTTCTGTGGGGGCAAGACATAACGCTAGAAGATACTGAAAAAGTAAACAAGCTTCCCAGGGGAATAAGGAAGACAATCATATTTCTGATTCAAGCATTATCCCAGAAGGCCTTAAACTCTTCATGCTCAGGGCTTAAGCAACTCCTCACACCTTTCTCTTTACACACAGTGAAGAGTCTCCTTGCAGGTTGAAGGCCATTGGGCTCAGTTCTTCAGTTCACTGCTAACAGGAGGCAACATATGTACTAGTGAAGGGGCCCAGTCATATGTCTAATGTTAAGAGCTCAATTTAAATTAAGATATAGGCAGAAACAGGGATAACAAAATTAGTTTACATGCTGGTTCCACAGCTTGTTAAAAAATTGCCTTGTCTGTGGTTGTTGGGCTTGGAAGTTTATTTTAATTTAAAATAATGCAGTATCACAGAAAACGTTGAAACTTCAGAATCCATTTACCAGCTCCCTCATCTAATCCTCTGATTTTTGCACAGTGAGTGACAACTCAAATAGTTAATTCTCTTTGGTAGGAGGGCAAGCATTAAAAAAACCTCACTCTAATTAGCATTATTCACAATCTATACAAGGTTGTGTTTAGTCTTCACCAAAGAAATACAACATCATCGAAGAGGAGCAAAGCTGATACATTCTTGATAACTGATAAAACAGATTTAATTAAAAATCTCTTGGCAAATAGGCATTCACTTTTGTTCTCTACCCTTCCAAATTCCCGGTACATCCATGCCAAGATAATTATCAGCATACAAGTTGTATCTCAGCTCCACCCTCAAATCTTCCACTTGCTTTTGACCTTTCTTACCTCAGTTTGCCCAGAGGTGCCCACCCATGGCTGATGGGCTCAGCTGTGGCCAGCAGTGGGACCACTGCAGAGATAGCTGGAACCAGCTGCGTCCAGCATGGAGCAGCTCCTGATATCTTCCCACAGAGGCCATCCTTGCAGCACCCACCACCACCCATCACTATCAGAACCTTACCACCTACACATGTTTCATTCTGAAACCAGTAGTTTCAATTTCCCTGTAATTCCTGCCAAGTACTTCTATTAAAACTCATATACAAACATATACACACAAAGTAAGTACAATCTTTTAAGTGAAAATGTATAAGAGGTTTTCCCATATTCCCCAAAGGGAAATTCAAGCATAAAACAGTTTAAAATGGTACCAAACATCATAGTTACCTTAGGATGGATAGTTTGTTTTTCAAAGCCAGATCTAACTGTTGCTGTAATTTTGCTGTGAATCCATTGCAGAAAGGTATCTCTCCACATGCCTGCCAGTAAGAAAGGTAGGAAAATTAAGTCTGCTCCAGCCACTGAAATATGCCAGCACTAACCAAGCCACACTCATGGAGCGGTCTCTGCCCACATTGTCAGCACAATTCCCTTGCTGCCATAGCAGAAATTCAAAGTGATGCTAATCTGCTTCCAGCACAGCAACCTTTAATCACCGACATATTCAGCAGTGCTTCCTAATTCACTGCAAAACTGTGACCTTTCTTAACTTAGTTCACAGTAGCTGAAAGTGTGCTATGACCTTAGTTTTGGATGGAAGAGTAAAATTATACCATATCTACAAGGCAATAATCCACAAGTTGTGGGGTGTGACACTACAAAACTAGGATAGTTGGAAAGAACTACTTTTAGTTAGCTGTGGCCCCTCTGTAATTCCCAACCGTACCGACTCAAGTAAACTAAAGGAAATAAAAGTTATGTACTGTCAGATTCTGTACTCAGGGCTGTTGGGAACCCAGAAATATACTTCAGACACTAACTCTTTGGAAGTAGGCATTGTTAAGGACATTTTCAGGTTAGGTATCCATCATGAAGCAGCCCACTACTGGGACATCTAGAACACCAATGGGTTTATACTTCCTGACTCTATAAGCAACGAACCCTCAATAGCACCTGACTGGCCTAAATGATCTCAGAAGTTCTGCATCTGTAGTTCCTCTTCTGTGAACAGATGCTGCAAATGAAAGCAGCTGAGGAAGGAATAAAATGTATTTATTTTCTGGTAGTAATCTTAACAGAATCATCTACGCTCATACCTGACAAAAAAGTTTCATTTGCCAACTGTTGAACAGGCATATATTGAGATGGTTCCATAGACAGTTTAAAAGATCTTATAGATAACTGTCTTCATGTGGTTTTCTGTATCGCTTTGTTTGCCAGTATTTACAATAAATAAAGCAACACATGCTATGGTATTCCTAGCTTGGCTTTTTGTCTCATTCTTGATATGCTTCTACATTCATTTTTGTCCCTCACCTTCAGCAGCACTGAGACATATTAATATTCAATTACCTTAATGGACATTTTGCATTTACTGGTTTTAGTACAATATATTATTTTATCAGACCAGTCTGCCACCTAATTCTAAAATATCATTCTCCTTAGTACTATATTGCTGTGAATTTATTTGACTGGGAGTTAAGTCTGAGTTTCCACATATTAGGGAGGATTATTCTGTTACCTCTTCCCTTTGGTAAACGGAGCTCATTTAATGTCATCTGCCTATACAGATGTTAGAGAACTAGATAATGTCTTACAGCTTACGCTGTACTGCTGTGTTATGCTAGTAGAATTCAACAGGAGCATAGAGACTGAATATGAGTTTTTATGTTGCAAGCTTTAAATTAGAGGTCTTTATCTCCCTGAATACATATATTTTACTTACAAGACATGGCTGACTCAATTACATTCCCAAGAAAGGTGTCATCTCAAAAAGTAAATAAATTCCATTGGGGCAACTGTAAAATGACAGGCCAATGTGTAGGAAAATTATTTAGTGCCAGGATAATGGAAGATGTATGACTTATCTTGTGAAGGAAAAACTGAAAAACATTCTTGGTGTAATTCAAACAAAATTGATATTCAGCATTAATTGCTAAACATTCAAATATCCTGTATGGATCATTAATACCACTCTCAGCCCCTGTTCAGGTTCTAGTAGGGGACATTGCTTAGCATCATATGACTGTTCATAGAACAGGGAGCCATACATAATGTTTTTCTTCCATTGTCTTCTCCCTCAACTTCTTTTTTTTCACCTTTTTTTAAAGAAACAAAAAGTACAAAAAAACTTGTTTCCATTTGCTGACTTCAGTGTCAGAGAATAGGGCCACCTACAGATATTTCATGCCTCTGGAAAATACTGTCCAGAGAGGTTTCAGGGACATCACTGCTGTGCCATCTGAGTGGACAGCAGCAAAACAGCCAAAGGAAGCTGCTATAATGGTTATTGCTGAATTTCTCTAGGCTGCCTTGCATCCTTACTTTTGCAAGAACCCAGTAAAACTGCCCGCAAATAGTCCTCCTTTCCTCTCCATGTAAGACATGTCCCTTCACAGTGGCCTTACCAGCAGGAGACTACAAAACAGTCCTTTGTGTGGTGCTCTCTGGCTGCAACTTCTCTCTTTGATTACATGCAGCAGGGAGAGGAAAGCAGTTGGGAAACATTAAGGAAGGATATTGTTATGACAGACACCAGGATGGAGAATAGTCCAGAGTCTTATCCTCTATTCCATTGATAGACAAGTCCTAAACTTCTTGCTGTTTACTTCCTATACCCACAAAACAGTAAAATCCCAACTCCTTTTGGTGTCGGAGGCAAAAAGCTTATCAACTTCTGGAGGCAGGCATTTACCCAGCAGCAACAATCACCACAAATCCGTTCAGCACACACAGCAGAAATAATTGTAATTTAGAAGTTTCAGTATGCTTCTTGAATTTTAGGATCCTTGCAGATCTACTGCTTTGTTTTTAGAATCACGTCTTCAGAAAAGCTCATTGTTTTAAATGAATTGAATTTTATGATTCAGCTCTTTTAAAATAGTTTGCTCCAGTCAATCTTAACCTTTAAACATCGCACATACTTTTTGTTCCACTCTTACATCTTGCTAAAAATCAGTTGATTGGTGTTACATATGGGTAATGCACAGAGGAAACATGTAATGTGTACAGGAAAAAATGACAAGGACAGAGATAGATGGCATCCATCATCCCCATTGGAAATACTTGCAATTCAAAACCAAACAAATCTGCTTCACTTAGAAAAGAACACACACATCCTAGGCTTTGAAAGAACAAAGGGACAAGCATTGAATGATACTGCAATAACAAATGCTGAACATAGTCTTCGTAGCAGTCACAGTAAGACACAAGCAAGACGTTATCTTTACCCTCGACATCTGGAAAAAGTCCTGTGTCTCCAAATTGCCACAGCGTACAAGATGTGAACCCTTGATGAAAGAGGCAGATATTAATCTCTGTTGTGCTAATAAGAAGAGAAATTGAAACCACAAAATTCAAATTTAACTTTGTGAACAACCTGAAACTTAAAGGCTGGCAAGGAGTGAGAATGGAGGAAGAGAAGAAGGAAGGGAAAGAAGCATGGAAGAGAAGAGAGGAAAAAGGTGAATGAACCAGTACTATACATTTCAGAGTTTGTAGGAAACTTTCAATTCAAACATTGTTAGATTAGTCACAGGTTTATTTTAAAATTACAAAAGAAAATTCAAGTATAGAGAAACAGCTCTGAACTCAGCAGAAGAGCCATTCCCACATGCAGGGGTGAAATGATGCTTGATAGTGTTATTCATTAGTAGAATTGGTTTTAAGCTGGAAGTTTAACCTGGTACTTTGCTTTAAGCCCAAACTGTGCACTACAGCATCACATAGACATAAGCCTTCCATACTTTTCTGATCAGTTTTAGCTCCAGTTTTTTAGAATTGTTATTTAGAATTATTTAGAACCATAGTAAACAAGGAGGTAACTAAATTAAAAAAAATCAAAACACATTTTAATTTGCAATTAGTAAGATTTCTACGTCAGAACAGCATGACTTGTCATCAGTAGAAACACATCTGTTCAGGAAAGCATCCCCTTGGCGAGGATAGCACAAAAGAACATTCTTAATTTTCCATTTAAATTTATAGTTAGGCATGTATGTGGCAATGCCTTAACAAAAGGCAGATACAATCCCCTATTTAAGTGGTTTCCCACATCAGTGTCTAAGGCTACAATACAATACACCTTCCTTGTTAAACACAGGAGAGGAATATGAAAATCTTGAGTTACTGGCACCATGCAAACTGGTGGAATACATCAAAAAAATATACTGGTATTTATCAGCAACTTCACAAAATTATTCCATTCTCTTTCTCCTTCCAATGTCTAGCAGAATGTGGGGCGTTTACGATGTTGAGGCCCAGGGTGAGAGGGTGACAGAGGAAGAAAGAAGGTAAGAAGAAGTCTCGTATTTCAGGAAGTCCATACATTTCCCACAAAAAAACACAGAAGCCATGCTGGTACCCGTAGTTTCGTTCTAACACTTGGATACACTCATGAGCAGGCTACAGGTAAGGTTCCCTCTCTCATGGTACCTCTGGTCCATAAACTTTGATTTTCATGGCTGAAAAACAGCACAGCTTTAACAGGAGAGACAGGTTCTTCCTCAAACTAGTTTATAGCTATGTTTTCAAGCATTTTATTCAGACTGAACTCAAAGGGCTAGAGAGCACAGGCTGCCAATTCATTTTGTATGCAGGTAGAGGGAAAAACCAAGCAAAGCTTAGACTGCTGTGTCTTGAACTAGTGCTTCATGCACTAGAGAGAGAAGGAGAGCCAGGGCCATCACACCTCTGCATCCTCCAAATAGGCTTCACAAGACAGGGATAAACTAGCTGCCCATCCCCAAAGGCATGACTGAGATACTCACAAAAACTAGTTTGGAGCTGTAAATGCCTCAGCATAGGCAACTTCTAAGCCAAGTTTTTCTCTTAGAGAAAAACTGAAGTTCAGACATCCTTCTGCAGCATTTCCCTCTGTCTGACTTAGTACCTTATCTCTCTGCTTGCCTCTCTCTACATTCCCTTTAAAGAACTGTCTATTATAAATCCTAAATCTTCCCTGTTCCTGGAAAAGTGATTTAAATCCTGGACTCAGGTATGTAAATGCCATTCTTTCTTTCAGTTTTATTTAAGATGTCTTGTTTTCACATTACAGCAAATTAAAATAAACACAACAATGCAACCCAAATAAATAATTTATTTCTCCTAATGTTAATTATATTTTATATATATTATAAGCTGAGTGGGAGTGTTGATCTGCTTGA
>NW_009623479.1:0-29079 GCF_000690535.1 Cariama cristata
GGCTGGGGCTGCGGGCGGCAGCTGCCCTAACGGTCTTCTCGTGTGAAACACCCCCTCCCTCAGGTGTCTGGCCCGCGTCCTGCTCCGAGAGACGGGCGGCCCTGCCCGGGGGACTGGACACCAACTCCCGCGGGACTCGGGGAAGCAGTCGTCCCCTTGGCCGGCCCTCAGGCCCCGAAACCGGGGGAAGGTAAAGCTGTACGCCAGAATATTTAAGTCCCGGGTACCGATCCCTGGGGCGGTGTAACCCTGCGCTGGAAACACCCTCAGCCTTTAGAAGGGAGACTGCCAGAAGCCATCGTCGTTCCTAAAAAAACACATGCTGTTCTTCCTCAGCTGCTGTTAGAGTGGGTCGTTGTTCTTTCTTTCTTCATTGCAGTTGCACGATATGTGTAAGACAAACTTTAGCTGATACGTATGTTATAGTTTACTCTTCCACTGGGGAAAAGTTAAGATATGAAAGCTCTTCGCTTTTGCTTCCATACTCAGATCTTCAAAGTGCATTGGGTATCCTCAAGGTAATATGCATTGCCCCATCTCCAAAACTTACATTTGTTTTCTTGGGAGTTTTATGTCCCTTAAAGTTCAAGTTAAAGATATTTCTGTGGTGATGCAAGAAGTTTGTTTAGTAAAAGTCATTAGAGTCAAACTTAATCCCAGATTTATTTATTTTTTTTTATTTGAAGTTTTGAGTTTTGACTTTATATATGTATAATCACAGAGGTAAGATGTTTCAAAGGGCATGCAGAACACCAACAAGCATTAGAAGAAAAAAGTAAGCAAGAAAGATGTGTAGAGGAACAAGGAGAACCAGATAGGGGTCTGTTGGTTTTCTGTTTTGGTGTTAGGGAGAATGCAGTGTTTTTCCAACAAGTATGTTTGTGTTAAATATCTCAGAATTAATCTATGCAAATCCATTATATGAGACTGTTAGACTAATTTTAGTTCAACTGTTGAAAGCAAAAGTCCATTTCGGGTAGGCTGAATAACTAAGCCATTATTAAATGTCATCTGCCAGGGTTCCAAGGTAGCAGTGCTGTACCACGGTGTTTTTACCACCTTGTGTTATGCCCAAGGCGTTAATGTTTCTCTGGAATTTAAGGCTAGAGGAAAGCCATAGTAGCTGTTTTGTACAAACAACACCAAAGAGCCTTCTTTTAGGGCTAATAAAACTAAAATCTCAACTCCACAGGTACGTTAATGTTATTACATGGGGTGGAGTTTAATTTTTCTTCTCCTTGATTCTGATTGAGAATCAGATGCTGTCAGATGGTTTTCTTTAGGAAACATGTTTAGGGACAAAGTAAAGTAGTAAGATACATTTTTTCCTTCCTTATTAATTCTGTTTATTTTTCAGTGAAAGTCATGGTACTCTTCCAACATAAATAGTACATGATCAAGTTAGTATTTGTAGGTATTAATTCCTGTTAAACCCAAAAAAGTTACTTCTGTTCTTTGCCAATTAAGTTAAGATTAATAATGACCTCTTCTAGCATCACATTTGAAGTTGTGGTGTGGCTTGTGGAAATAAGTAGACAGGAAGTAGAATGATGGTGCTTTTTACTGGTTTATGTTTCATTTCTTTGGTTTATCTTTAATATTGCTTTAGATGAGATGCTCTTGCTCAGGGATTTAAAATGGCGTTGTTAAGGTTTTGAAGGATTTCTGAATGTAGGAGTTTTGGGACTGGGTTACTGGGTCTGATCTTCTGTTTAAGAAATAGGCTTAATGCTTTGGATCACTTGCTTCATACTTTCTTCTGTGGTTGAAAGATGCCTGTATCCTGCAGATCCTTCCAACCCTGTAGGTAGATCAAGTGCATCAAGGTAGATCATGTTCAAGCAGTGCTTTATCCAAGGCATGGTTAGGAGCCAGCTGAATTATAGTGTTGGCAACTTGCTTCTGGTGCTTGTGGCATTCCAGGAGGGTTATTACGAAGTCCTCACGGTAGGTGATTAGCACATCTGCAATAATCTGCTGGTTCCAGGAAGTGGCATGACTCCTGTGTGCCTGTGTTCGGAGCCACTGCCTATGTGTGTGCAAAGCACGTCTGATGCTTTCCAGGCACAGTGAATGCAGAGTGCAAGTAGCTGCTATGGTACAGAATTGAAGGACAGCAGACTGGAGAGCTCTTGGTTTGCCTATAGGAAGGTTTGAAATACATCTGGGCTATAGTAAAGTGCAATTTTGTGATTGTCAGTTTCAAGTTAGTGTTATTGTTTATACTGAGATACAAAATGATATGCCAGACCATTGTGGGATAGTGTTTTTTATTGATTTTTCTTAGGCAACCTTTAGCAGTGTAGGAAAGCAGAGGTTTTGTAGAGCATAAGCCGCTTTGGGAGCTTGCGAGCCACTGATTTTGGTTTACTTACTTTAAAATGCTATCACCTTATTGGAAAAAAAGCATTAAATGAATAGGACAGAGAAGGTAATCTGATCTTTGTCCTTAAAATCTTAAAACGCTTTTCTTGTTGGGCTTTTTAAATATCTAATTTATATTGTGCTTTGTTCTCTAACAAAGGCTCTGAGTTTCCCATAAATAACCTTTACAATGCTGCTGTCATGGACACATAAAACTGTTGGACAGGTTATTTATTTTAAGGGGAGTTGTAGTTCCTCAAAGTATATGCATTTGAACCTGTTCCTTTGATTGATATATGGGAATAACAGTTCTTGGTTTTAATTTCCTTTAATTTCACATTTTAATGCTACTATTGAAGCTTTAGCCTTCTGCTGAGAAGCCCGGAGGTGGACCTCTGAGATAAGTTAGCATAAACTCATTTTTCAGAACTGGTATTTGTAACAGTGAAGTGTCACAACATGCCAGACTTGAAACGGACTGTAAGAGGGATTAATATAAAACATGTGATCACTTACATCTTGTTTCTGCAATAAAATCCACAATTTAGTGAGATAATGTCAATTGTGTAAAGTCAGTCAGCAGTTCTACACAGAGAAATTGCAATGAAGAATACGTGATTTAAGATACTATTCCAATTGCATAGTTTATAGATTGTTTTCCATAAAATAGTTGATATAAAAATATTCTGAAGAAACATACATGCAGGAAACACATTTTTCCTCTGATTGAATGCTGTCTGCTTACAACTAAATGTTGAAGTCAGGAGATCTGTGTTTCTTATTTTCTTTTTCAGGGCACAATATTACCTTTTATCGTTTAGGTGACTTGGATCAAAACATCACCCCAAATTCTTAAAATACTTTTGTGTGAGGAGGATGCTGGGGAGAACCCTCACTGTTAAAGGTGTGCCTGAAGGGTGAACACATGTATTCTGGAATAAAAAAGTCAACAGAAGGAGATTCAGAAATGGCTGTTTCTAAGTTAACTTCTAGGTCACTTGTACACAGGATAATAGTTTCTGGTCTATGCAGTGGGATTTTTTAAAAGTAGAATTCTAAATCTGTTCTTTGGCAATGTAACTTAATGGTGGATTTTTATATATAGAAACTATCTGCAAATAGTTGCCTGACTTGTTACACTAGTGTGCTACAAATCCAGTAGATAAATATTTGAACTGCCGAGTATGATGAAACTTATATAAATAGATTATTCATTTCCCATAGAGAAAATGATATCTCCCTTCTCACACACTCATATGCCTCAGATTTCTTAAATATTGGTTCTTATTTTTGTTTGGCATAATCCTCAGTAAAATGAGTTCTATGGTCATTAGGGTTTTATCAGCGTAATATCATTTGTTAAGTATGATGTAATTCCTTCATGCATACTAAATAGTAAATGTGGGAACATAATAGCTTACACTCAGGGTTTTGTGTGATTCCTCAAATGCAGAACAATTCAAGCTGACATGTATTACTTTGAGCTGCTTCTGTTATTCAACTTGTCAGCACATCAGCTAGCACCACAGGACAATTTTATAAGCTGTGTTGCTTGTGAAGAGAAAGGAAAAAGAGGAACCAGAATTCAGATTTAGAGGTATGATTTTTAGAGAAGCCTCTAATTTTCAAATGCAATGATGAAACTAGGTTATGAAACAGTCTTAGCCTTTGCAACTTCATATGAAATGTCAGTTCCTGTGAGGTGGTCCTTTCCCTTGAGAATTGAAGGGTTACCCTGAGATTTTTTTAAGTACACCTTTATATACATGTAGTCCAAGATCACTAGATAGCTGCATCAGTGGAAAGAAGCATCCGTTTGTCATAATTTCATTGTCAGCTTCTTGCAGCAGACGTGGCATTTTCTGGGAGTATGTTGTCATTCTCTGCTCTTTACATATGCAGCTGTTACAAAGTGATGCTAGAGGACTGTGTTCAGATTGTGGACTGAGCAGGTTATGTTGTCAGATGGATGTTGTCTCCCAGGTTATTTTCATTTATATCTTGTTTTGTCCATCTTTGTGCAGCTCTTCACCGGAACTCTTCTTGTGAAAGGCTGTTGCAAGAAGTGCTGTTATTGCTTGGCCTGAGATGCAATAGAAGAGGTTCTGAGGAATACAGGCGAGGAGATCTTTACCACAAAAATTTCTGTTTGCAAGAAATAGTATCTTAGTCCTGTCTGAAAGAGCAGAGACTGAACAATTGCATGCATACACTGAAATTTCAGGACATAAACCTTCATATGCATTATTTCAGGTTTATACTTGGTTCAAGACTTTCATTTTTATAGTCTGTCTGAATAATAATTTATTTCCTTGTTGTCATCTGCCCAGGTTGGTGGAAAACACTTAATAATCCAAGAAAGATCGGAGCACTGCTTGTATATGGTCCTGCCTTTTTCAGTCTGGCACACAGTTTACATAAAATGCTTGAGTGTAACATCATAGCTAGAAGGTTAGCTGATCAGGAATAGACTTTATTAGCAAGTTCTGAAATGTTTGCCCTGCTTTTTCTGTGACCACCTGGGCCCGGAGGTAACTACAAAATACGGATTTTTGGTCTATTGTTGTTAGTAGTTCGCAGGAACTAGGAAATGTTCTTTGATAGCAATAACTTACATCAGAACAGGTTTGAGACTTGTGACTAAAGGCGGTGATGCCAAACCCAGCTAGAGCAGTTCTCGCTTCATTAGTCTTTTTGTCTTCTTGTAGTTATGTATTTCTGCTTGTCAGATTGGCAAGCATGTATAGTTAGGAACATATCATTGTACTACTCTGGAATGTTATCTGGGCAAGCCTGTACTCTCCTTTGGCATTGCAGCGTTGACAAGATTGCTACAGTCTGACAGTTCCCAAGTGCTCTGTTAGAAGATTATTCTGATAATAGATCTGTTCCTTTCCAGGTAGAATGCCATGTTTACAGTTTCTGTTGAAAAGCTGACATTGACTGGGTTATTTGGTAGATGCCACTTATCTTCAATATAATCATTAGTGGAATTCAAAGAACATTATGACCAGTAGAACTGCAAGACAAGACTAGTCCTTGACTTACAGTTTTGCTTTGATAATGACAGCTCAAGCAGAAGGACTTATAATATACTTAGTTGACCTAATCATGCTCTTGAGCAGCCTAGACATTGCATAGGATCAGGAACAAGTATATCCTTTACGACTGTACATTGCTGTAGTCTGGATGTCACAAGTTCTGCTGTACAGTTTATATAGTAATTTTCAGTCTTCTGTCCAGGATTATCGGTGGTTTTTTAAAAGCCTGATACATTCCTGTCGTCATAAAAGCTATTCCAATAAAAAGGGCTATTGAGCTGACCCCATTCTGGTGTGTTTTACCTCGCTTTATGGTATATCCTACATGGAGGACAAACAGTTGATGGCTTGAGAAAAGCAGAAGTCTTAATTGTATTTGGCCAATGGGGAGCATAGTTACTTTCATAACAATAACTAATGGAATAAATAAGTCTGTTGTTATGTGATGCAACTTACTGGCACTCAAAGCTTATCCTACCAGAGCCCAAACAATATCATCTGTCCATGTAAAGTTATTGCAGTATCCCAAATGTGCAAGTAATCCAGTCGATTATCTAGAATATTTTGCATCTGATTTGCCTGCTAGATCTGATAATGTGTTGTAGAATGGTATTGCAAGAGGTAATGCAGTAGTACAGCTGTGATTTCTTATTTCCGCCATCCTGAAGAGACTGCAATTTGCCAGACTCTGTATTCCATCAAGTCTTCAAAAAGAGTATGCTTAACTTACCGGACAGTGACTCTAACCCCTGAGGACTTTTATCATCTTTAGGAATCCTACCACCCGCTGCCCAAACCTGTTTTGGATTTTTTGGCTAGCAGAGGCTTTCAGATGTGGGGAGAACTGGGTGGAGCTGGAGTCATTCTTCCTTTTATGCAGTATGGGGTTACTAGGATTTGTGCAGCATATGCAGAGCTCCAGCAGCTACTGCTGTTTAAAAGACTTCTGAGTTCATGTATGTGAAAGCATCTCTGTGCCCTCTGCAAGTTCTGTAATGACTGCGGTGTTGTAAGGGAAGTATCCGTTGTTTATGAACTGAGTTTCACTAGTGTAAATACTGTTTTGAGTTAATGAGATATGATTTTTTCTGGCTAGTACGTATTTTACTAACTTTTAGTGTTTATGATGTTATTGAAAATCAGGTTGTATACAACTATTTACTGTAAAACGTATCAGTCATGGTATTGTGGATAAGCATGTCTTTTTTTTCAAGTAAAATGGTAAAATTATTTCTTGAAATGCGTTAGTATTGCAGACCTGTTCAACCTGTTACACAAATATTGATTCCTAATATTCTTAAAACTTCCGAGGTAAATGCCTTGCATTATTTTTCATCTTGGATTTTGCAAAACTGGAAATGGAAGGGATTAAAGGACTGTCTCAGGATTTGGGAAGCTTTGCTTTTGTATCTGGGTTTCAAGCTGAGTATTCCCCACTTGGATAAATACATGTTCTTGTTATAAGTTGTCTTTTATCTAATATGGACCCAATTTTTACATCTCAAATGAGAGCATTTGCATTTCAGGGAAGCAGCTATTTTATTCTTCCTTTCTCTGTGTGTTAAAGGATGCCTTTTGCACAGCATCTCTTTTGCTAAATCTGCTTATTTCCCACATTAGATACTTAGTGGGAGAGTCAGTGATATGTGGAGGAGGAGAGGAAGTAACAGAATTGACGTATTCATGTGAGAAAGTACTTCTGATGTAAGAGCAGTGGGCCATGTGCTCCCACACACACGCACAGAGGCTAAGTAGAAAAAGCTGACCAGATTTTTAGGTTAACTGGATGCTAGCTGTTTACCAGTAATTTTTGGATATGTTACTTTAACAAAAGAAATTTAGCTATGAGTCCTTTTGGGCACTTGTAATAATAAGTTGTTTCAGGGAAGTTAGAGCAAGAAGACTTTGACTGTTTTGAGAAATATGTCTCAATCCAAGTTTGTATTCTGTTGTATTTCATGAAAACCCTTTCTACTTGCTGTTGCGTCATCAGTGGGTATTTTTGAGCATCATTTTGTCAGCAGAAAGTTGTTTTTCTGGAAACAACCATTAAGGAGTCATGTGCTAGTCTGCACTGGATTCTATGGGCAAAGCCAGTGACCGTTAATGAGCTCTGTCTGTCAGCCAGGAAAGCAATAGGGAATGGAAAATACCAGTATAAAAAGAGAACTAGGAAAAAAAGAGGCAGACTGCTTTTTAGAGCTATGCTTTCTAAACCTAAAAAACATTGGTTTAAAACACAATTTAAATACTGAGAACTTAGGGCTTCACTTTTTTTCCCCCAAGGACAATGTCTGAAACTTGGTAAAGTCATGGAAGCAAAAGGTACTCAAAGATGGAATCACGTGTAGGTGTTTGGGAGGTGCAGGAGGATTTCTATGAATCTGACATGCTGCTTAAAATTAATGTATGTACATGGATGTTTGAGTGATTCCTTTACAGATAATTTGTATTTACTTCAGTTTCCAAAAGGTCCATCTGTAAGATGGCAAAACAGAGATGGAGAGGCAATGCATGAAGTGTACGCTAATGGAATTCGAGAAGCCTCAGGAAAACTCCCTCAGGCCACAGTGTTTTCTTTCTCCTGTTTTCAGTTCATCATTCCTCTTTTCCATGTTCCTTTCCCTTTTTGCCTCTAAAAAAAGTTCCTTTTCGCCAAAAGTCATATGCATGCAGTGAAAGGAAGAAAGATGGGTTGGGTTAAGTATAGTTTCATGTTCGAGTACGCTGTATGTGTGTGATGCAAGTGAGCTGGCTAGATAGATGCAAATGCCTTTCCTTCCTTACACTCTTTAGTGTCTCATGCACTTTCAAGGTAAGTTAATCCAGAGAAATGCTATGTCTAGGCTGTGAACTTACTGTAGAAAAGGAGAACGTGAAGCTAAAGAGGCTTGGGAACTTCCAAGATAGGCTGCTTGTGAAAAAATTTGGAAGGTTTAGTCTCTGAGTCAAGGGCAGTTTTACTGTAGAGGCTCACCTCCCAAAGAGGTGTTGGAAATGATCAACTGTATTCCTGAAAACTGTAAAAATAGGGATTTTTTTACTACAGAAAATATCTACTGCTCAGACCTAGTTAGGCTTGCAAGTGCACATTATCGCAGCGTGGGCTTCATAACTGGTAATAAAGTTGTTTCTGTAGGTTTGTAATACCTGCTGGTCTTTTCCGTTCCAGTGGAGAATGATTGAGATACTTAAAAGGAAATGTAAGAAAGCTTTTGGTGGTTCTTTTCTTTAAACGAACCTCCAGAAAGAACACTTCCTCCTGATTCTCAGTTGTTACTTGACTTCAAAGTTATCTATCAGTATTATTAAAAAATGTAGTTGTTTTTGAAGGTTTACTAAAGCAAGATCACTTACTCCTGTTACCCACTTAAACTCCTTTTGCAATTCTGCCATGCTCATGGCTTCGGCATTTTGCTACAAAGGTTTGGTGGAGGAGTATATCATATGATTTATGTTTTCCTTATTCATTGAATTATTATTAATATCTACATTATAAGATACTTGCATTCATGTGGGCTTTACAGGATGCAATTTAAAGCTTGTGAATTTTTATTGTCAGCAGTTCAAACCATTGTGCTTTCTTCATGTTGTATCCTGTTTTCCATTTGGTTACTCAAGCATTCTAAGAAACCTGATCTTGTTTCTTATGTGCAGGTTTTGGAATAGAAGTTTTATACCTATGTGGCAAAGCCAGGAGTACGAGAGTAACACTAATGTTGGTACATCATAAATCTTAAAATTTGCATTTGGAGCCTCAAATCTCACTCCTGACAAGCTAACAATTCTAATGATCGGTCATAGAAATAATGCATTGTAACAATCTCATTGTTTGCTTTTTAGTCTATTTTTAAAATAATGATTTCTGTTGCTTTCTAGCTTAACAAATGGCAGCACAGTGTGTGACAAAGGTGGAGCTGACTATTGCCTGCACCAATCTCTTGGATAAAGACGTTGGTTCCAAGTCAGACCCACTGTGTGTGCTTCTCCAGAACACAAGTGGTCAGCAGTGGTATGAGGTACAGTGTGATGCCCCTCATGAATCTACTAAAAACACAGTCTAACTTGTTGGACCTTTTAAAACACTGGAGCGCATGATTTCATTAAAATATTTTAATTATATAATGGCATCTCTGAATACTTTTCATTAGGTTATGTCTAGAACAATTATACAGGCAACTCACTCATAATAATTTTCTAATTAATACTTCCACCTGTCTGATTTTTAGCACTGTTCCCCCAGCCATGTGTGAACCAACAGAAGAAGCCTTTTAAGTGCTTAAATGTACTTTTATAAATACAGTACATGAAAACTAGGGTCTCATCCTGGATTTGACAGTATACCATTTGTATGTTGGTCTTCCCTATGCAGGGATAGATACTCTGTACAGGGAGCAAATCAAAACAGGTCCTCAAATATCTCTGACTTACAGCGGTGGGTTTTGTAATATAATATGGTTATTTATATTTGATAAAAGGTTTGTAGGAAGATACGGCTTTATACTTTATAGTAAGAAGAACTTTTGAAAGTCTTTAATAATACGTTATTTGATTTCAGTGCTTGTTTGGTTGGTGAAATACTGGATAAAGTGTATCTTTCTAACTGCAGGTTGATCGCACAGAAAGAGTTAAGAATTCCTTAAACCCAAAGTTTGCCAAGAAATTCCTAATTGATTACTATTTTGAGCTTGTTCAGAAACTTAAATTTGGAATATATGACATCGATAATAAAACCTTTGATCTGAATGATGATGACTTCTTAGGAGAATTTGAATGTACATTGGGACAAGTAAGTATGCAGATGATTTACCTTAGAATTAAGAAATATAAGTTACTGCAAATGATTAACCACTTTTACCTTAAATTTGTCACTATGTTCTTGTGTAGTTGTGGTACTCTTAAGTTGAATAGGATTCCCTTAATTTGTTTTTTCAAGCCTTAGTTCAGTGTATACATGTTTTATTTGCAAGAGGTCTTGAGATGATGCCCTGAAATGTGGATGGTGACTGTCCAGATTGCTGTCTGAAAGTAAGTGGACTGTCAATGAGCACAAAGCGGTAATTGGTATTTATTTACTCTAATACTCAAATTCTTATTTTTGTGCTCCATAAAAAGAGAATCAGTGTATAGCAACATAAGAGTGTTCAAATTCTACTTTTGGTGCTATCACAATCAGGCAGCTTCCTTTTAATTTGTTCTTTCTAATAGATCCTTTGAAGGCAGTTCTCAGGAGAATCTTCTTGGGATTATTCCTTCCCTGTGTCTAAAGTATTTTTATTTTAAGTGCATTATGAAGGCAGAGGCATTGTAAGATGAAATTCGGTAACAATTTAAAATCAATCATTCATTCTTAAAGTAAAGGAGGATCTATAGAATGAGTAGACACTGTTCTGAGAAAGGAGTGCCTGAAGAGGATAAAATAAAATCAACCAGAAACAGTGCAGGGGAAGGCTGATGCTTGCTTGCGTGACAAACATTGTGTTTATAAATCTGTTTGCTGAAGCTTTTATGAAATGTGACTTGCATGTGTTTGAATGGTATGTGTGGAAAAACTTAAAAACAATTTGAGATTGGAACTTAAGGTATTATCTTTGTCCATGTATGTGTATCATACTTACTTTCTAGAAGACATTGTATTTCATATTGCTCCTGAGACTGTATGTGTTCATCTGCCTATGTATTTCAAAATTTTGAAGTGTATCAGGTATTACGTATTTATTTACAGGAGATCATGAGAAGTAAATGTAGTGCTGTCATCTTCATGCTAAAGGAAAAATTCCTAAAATGAACATAACTCACCATCTCATTTCATTCCTTTGAAAATCTATTAAATTGCACTAATAATGCTTGATACTCAAATTTTATCTTGGCAGATAGTTTCTAGCAGGACTCTAACAAAACCATTAGTACTTAAAAATGGCAGACCTGCTGGAAGAGGAAGTATTACGGTAAGACAATTAAGACAATAAATCTCTTCAGTGTTTATCCTTAAATGTTTTTATGTGGTGTTTTATTTTAGTTAGTTACTTGAACACAGTGTGTCTGATGTACAGTACTGTAAAAAGTATCTTAAAGCATTTTTTTTCCCCTCCACTAATATTTCTTTGTTACCCAAAAGGAGAGCAGCCCACCTGCATCTGTAAGTCTCATTGCATCCATCAAAATAATTAGGGCATCCAGTGTGCTTCTGTTTGAGCAGTATCTTTAATTGTCAGTGTCGTCATCTAGTGAATCCCAATGTCAAATCAAATTGTTCCTCCTTTTCCGCACCCCTTTTTTTAGTGTTTCATTTGTGAGCAAACATTTTTTTAATGGACTTGTCATAGGAATGTTGTGAATATCAGAAAACTATGTAGTTCCTGAATACAGAATAAGTATTTTATTTTGTTTGCGTATCTAGATTACAGCAGAAGAAGTGAAGGATAACAGGGTGGTTGTGTTGGAAGTAGAAGCAAGGAAACTGGACAATAAGGTATTTAAGTGATGGCTGTTTCTTTGATAAAGTAGTAAAATCAGAGTCTTGTCAAAACAGGAAACATTAAAATGTTTATTCTTATTTTTTGATGAAATCATTAAATCCATTAAGATTTTTCTTACAGTAAAAAAGATATTGAGAAAGATTGCTTCAGAGTAACTTCATTGGCTGTTTTGAAATTAATTATAACATATTTCTGAATAATACAAGTGCATTGCAAGGATAGTCCATGAACAACATGCTTCCATTTAAATGTAAATCTTTTGACATTTAGTCATAAAGATAAGGGAGTTTTTGTATATCCTTTGGTTTGAATAGCTGTATAAATGATTACCTGTTAGCTCTCCGAAATAAATGGTAAAGAGTGTACTTGGAGTGTGTAAATCTGTTATGTTAAATATTTTGGGGCTGGCTAAAATTACTGTATTTAGAAAGCCTTATAAAAACAAAATGAAAAAAAAATTAATAATGGAAAAAATGTTACTATTTTTCCCTGTCAATTTAATGATACATTTTTGAACTGGATGAAATCCTTAGTTTCCTAACTATCCATTGTAGTACTTATTAGTATAAGTATTCTTTTCCTTGAACTGTCAGGTATTTAATATGTGGACACTACAGAACTTTTATCCTAAATTGACGGACGTGCCTCATTTTTTTTCTCTCTTTCAGAGGCAGTAATATAACTGACTTGCATTTCTTCATCTAAAGCTTTTGTTCCCTGAATATTTAGTTTACTTTTTGTTAATCTAAGTGTGTTTTAACTAGCATTTAATGGCATTCATGCCACAGGCTGTTCTGGGGTAATTACGTGTTCTTTAAATACAGGATTTTTTTGGAAAGTCAGATCCTTATCTGGAATTCCACAAGCAGACTGGAGATGGAAACTGGGTGATGGTTCACAGAACAGAGGTAGGATATTTTCAGTCAACAAGCTAGAGATTAAGATTATTTGATTTCCAGGGTGCCACAGCACTAGAGGTACAGTGCCTTAAAAAGAGAAGACAATGGTCTGGTAGTGACCTGCAGACCAGTTAAAAATCACCTCAGCTCTTCCACTGGTTTTCTGATAGAACAGAAAGTCTGCTTTGTTCTGATTTATGCCATTCTATTTTAAAGGAAAATACTTTTTTAAAAAATAACAACTTTCTGCAATCTAGAAGAAAACAAATGTTTTGAAAAGGTACTGCATACTCAAAAGGAAATTTGTCTCAGTGCTACTCTGAGGGTAGAACTTGGGCGTTCCTGTGACTGTGCTGTTCTTATGTCAGTGCCACCTAGCTGTACCGTTTACTAATGGAAGTAATTACACTAAATGCTTGCATAGCAAGGGCAAGCCAAGGATAATGCTGAGTGAGGGAAGTTGTGCTTGAGCAGCAGGAACCTTCCACCCAGGAGGAGGTGCAGAGATCCCGTGGTAGCAACTGATGGGGTGGGTAGGAGTAGGTTCAGAACGCCTCACTGTAGTGGAAGGGCAGACTCTAGTCACAACTGAGGTACTGTGTGCATTTGAAGTGGTGACTGTATTAATTTTGAAGCACGGATGCTGAAGAAGTATACATCCTTTTTGTGTCGGATTTATAAAAATAGTTTCTCTCATGAGGTGGTTCTTCTACATAAGGTGTATCTTTTCCATGAGGATTTTGGTCATCTTCGATTTCAGTAATGAATCCAGAATTTGCTGTTCCAGCCTAGAACTGGCTGGAGGATTAGTTCTGTATGTTACAGATTTTAAAAACTTTTTTATGTTACTAACTATTATTTACTGTTTTCATTTTCAAAAGAGATTTCTTTGCACTCCTACAGTGCTGGAAGTATTAGTATTATTAGGTATTATTAATTAAGTATTGCTTGATGTTGTGCTTCATAAGGTCATTATGATCTTGTGCTTTATAAGGTCATTATTTGGTGTATTGAGTATATTACAGATACTTTCCAGTTGACAAATTCCAAAGATCCTTCAATATTATTCTTAAATAACACTTAGCGTTCAGCTTGAGACACCTTTTATCCTCATGCACTGTTTCTGCTTAACTGTACTATGAATTTCTTGAGGGAATATTTCCATAAGTGGCATTTCAGAATAAATATAAGCTGGAGGGAATTGTAATCTCCAGAGCATTGATGTATTCAGAAATTCCAGTGTAATCTTCTTCCATGTTTTTTTTGTAAGTCACACTTTTATATATGTTTGCGTGTATGTATATATGTGTGTGCTTATTTAAAAAAAAAAACAAAACTGTCAATATTTATGTAAAGATGAATTTGATATTTTGCAGTGTAGTAGCTGAATGCTATAGTAGATTACAATGCAATCTAGAAAAATATGGAGTTGACAGATACTATGTCTTTTGGACAACGGTGTTGCATGTTAAGAATATTTAGTTTGTTTGTATGCTATATGTTAGGATTTGGATTGCAGGAAGTGATTGACAGCAGCATTAGTCAACTATTTTTGCTTACGAAAATAATGGCATGAAGGTATGACTCATTATAATGACTACTTTCCACTCTTGTGAACAATATTATTCTGACTTTCTGTTTTTTATCAGGTCATTAAAAACAACCTGAATCCTGTTTGGAGGCCCTTTAAAATCTCTCTCAATTCTCTGTGTTACAGTGACATGGATAAGTCAATCAAGGTAATGTACATGAAATGTACATGAAATGTGTGTATGAATTAATGCATTAAAAAAATTAGAATATATAATAACAAGTGGAAGATGTGTTATTCTAGTTGCTGCTTCTTTGTTTCAAATTGAATGTAAAGTATTAGGTTTCTTATTCGTATTTGAAAGTCACAGTTATACATGCATGTTTTAGGAAAAAGGAATACATCTCATATTTGTGATGCATTGTCTGATAAAAGTTGGTCTTGGAAAGTCTGGGAAAATAGTTGAACATAAGTAGCTTTGAAATGTCCACTTCAGTTTCTTATTTGGATTGTACTGTTTTAGTGTTGCATCAGCCAATATTGGTGGTGTTAAGATACTGTATAGTGAAAGATGCATGGTAAAGGCTAGAATACGCCTTGTTCTACGTTATGGCTCTTGTAATACTTTGTTACTGGTGCAACAGGTAACACTAATAAAATTCTTAATATACTGCCTCATATAATTAATTACACTTAATATACTAGCTGAGATAACAGATGTGGACTAGATGTATCTTGTGGATACCAAATGTAGCAACTTTTTCTCCTCAGATAAAATTGAACTTTCTGGCAGAAAGTCAACCAAACCTCTGAAGTGATAGTTCTACCAGGACTGATCTTTAACTCTTTGTACCTTCAGATTTTATCTTGAATAAATTATGTTTAACTTTAGAATGTTTTTCTTCAGGAATTCCCTTTAGGGGTGGAATTGAAGCTAAACAACCAATCAAAATGCCATTATAAGATACTGCGAACATGTTAGAAACGTGGTATCTTAGCATTTGAAACACAACAAAATGAAAAGAAACAAACCATTATACTTGCCGTCCTTCCTCTGGGAAGGAAAAAGGAGAATATGGTCTGCATGTGACAGGTATTACTCATATACCTGGAGGCAGTCCTGGAAAATGCTTAGCAGCCACAGGGATCTGGGTGTTCCAAACACCTGTATAGATTTAAATGTGTAATTATAGAGCAGATGAATGAGCAACTTTACAAGCCCAGAACCTGCTTCCCTTACTGCTTCTGTGTTTTTTCCTTCTTATTTCTTTCTGCTTCCCTTTTCCCCAGAATATGTGACAGCTCTTAGATCTCCATATACTGTAAATACATTTCTTTTTTTCAGTAAACAGCCATAGTAAAAATATAGACCATTGATTAAAATGTATCTATGAAGATGGAGTTATTCTCAGCTCTATCATGATTTTAATAAAATCTGTTCTTTGGAATCTTACCTCAGAAGTGTAGGTTTATTTCCAGAGGAAATAGATTTTACGTGGAGTTGTTATGGACTTGCAGACAGACAGTGGGATTATGTCTTAACTTAGAAATCTGGGACCTATCACTTCAAACATTAAAATGCAGACAGAATTGTGTTATAATGTTGTTGAAGGATTAAACAATACTTTTAACACTTTTATATGCGCACAGTTGCATACATAATGGGCTATTTGTCATAGTAAGTAAAACCACCAACTTTTCCATAATGAGTGGCTTTTCACCTATTTAATGGCTTAGTTTGTGTATCGCCAGCAATGCACAAACCAAGTTGATTCTTTATCTTCTGGATTTATTGCTATATTCCATGTGAATGTGTTTGCAGTCAATGAAGTTCTTCTGTGTTGACAATGTGAGCCTTTCATCCGGAGCAAGCATGCCAAGTTCTGCTGGGAAAAATATATATGCAATTTTATCACATGGTTCCCTAGCACTATTGCATGTCCAGGAGAGCATACATGGAACAAGAGAAATATTCCTGTCTTGCCTGGAGTAAGTGTTGAAAATTGGCTTAGATGGGTCAAAGCAAGACAAACTTTGATCCCTTTAAAAGGAAAAAGAAGTAACTGCTAACTGTGAACAGGTATCATAACTGTTGGCTCAGAAAATGTCTTCAGTTTTAAATTTCAGATACTGAAGCACTTGGCTGAGTATTTGATTGGCTTGATTTACGGTATTCAAAAGAATTTACATAGCATCTGCTATGAACATTAGTCTGTTGGTTCTGTGGCTGCTTGCATGAGATTTAAGTTGCTATTCAGTGCACGTGCATGCATTTGTTTATTAGTGCATTCAAAATGTTGTAGGAGTAGTGCTAACCACAGCAGAGGCATGTTCTGCACAGTGTAGAACTTGCAACCTACATGTCATATTTTGTACTTCAACATTACTGTTTGTTTTCAGAAAGTTAATACCTCTCAGAAGCTCAAGTGTATGTTCAAGTTATTTGTTTTACTTTGTTATTCCTAAATGAAGTGGCCAAGTAATCAATTAAATTGTTTCTTGAATATAATGTACGATGTTTCCAGACTGGAAAGATGGACGTGAAAATAGCTGTTCAGTTTAAGCCATATATATTCAGAAGAGTTTTTCTTGAAGTTTATGTTTTGATTTCAAATCATGGGAGATTCCTACTTTAACTCCTGATTTATTATTGTTATTATCATTATTATTAAATTATTTTAATTTGCTTTTCTGTGATTTGATTAAAGTTAGCTAGCATGTCTGTGTTGCTAAACTGAAAAAAAAAAATCAGAATTGGATGGAATTAGCATATGCTATTATAGAAAAATACCCAGCTTTTTATCTAGAAAGGCAGTTGGGTTACATTCATAAGTTGAGCTTTTAAAAAACAAAACCAGAGGACACTATAAGGTCAAAGTAACAGTGGTAAAATTATGCTCACTCAAACTGATAGGTTCTCAAAGAGAAAAAAGTATTTTTCACTTGTTCTGCCTTCTTTGATGGGTTAAGGTGTTAAAAGATGAGTTGATTGAATAGTAAAACTTAGCATTAAACTTTGAATACAGGAAAAGAGGGATTTTTAATTGACGTTCAGATCCATGAAGTGTGCATCATAGTGACTGTTTAAATTTGCTAATCTTAAAAAGAAAATCAAGTCTTGTTTCTAGGTTTAGGGCTAAACCTTCATATCCTTATAAATTCTGCGTTGTCTTGAAGATTAGTAAAATAATATAGAAGTATTAATAAAACTCATAATTGCTGAATAACTGATTTACTAAATTTTTAGCTGGATGCTCAGAGATAGTTAAATTTCCTTCAGACCTCTGAAAAACTAAGTTTATTAATCCATGATGACAGTAAAAAGACCTACATTGTTTCCCTATTCTTCTGACACCTCTTCATTCCCAAAATGTAGTTCAATGTAATTGACGTAACTCACTCATGGAGACCTGACACTGCCTAATATTCTCATCTCCACTTTAGTGGAAGATCTGATCTGAGACTGGGTATGTTGGTTTTTACCCAATCTTAATCTGTAATCCCATCTGTAATTTTTAGATGCAACTGTATGCAATTCTAAGACTGCAACACGGGAAAAACTTGATGATACAAGAGATTTGGGAATGTTTTGGATGTTCAGGTTTGCCTGAACTAGAAATGCCATTGCAGTGTTTATTGCTTTTGTAGGGCCATTTCTGTTACTAACACTGAATAATGCTTTGATTTAGGTTGAGTGCTATGACTATGATAGTGATGGGTCTCATGATCTCATAGGAAGTTTTCAAACTACGATGTCAAAACTGAAGGAAGCATCTCGGTCCTCACCTGTGAGTCTTACATAGCTTAAGCTGCCTGTCTGTTTTTGATAAGCTGTTTTACTCATTTTGTAGCAATACTTATGTCATTGGCTTGCAGGTATCAAAGTTGTGTTAGGCTATGTGTGAACAATGCTACTGTAGTTGAGGCTGACTCAGCATTTATATTATATATTGACTTTCCTAGGATTAATATCTTGGTTATGGTTTTTAGTATTACATATCTAAATACCCAACCATCAGCACAAATGAATTTCGCTAATCATAAAAATACAGAAATCAAAAAATTTCAAGTGTCAAAAGACAGAATGTGGCACAAATTTTACTGCAGTTAAAAGGGCAAAGCTTGTAGTATTGTTTTTCAGGTTTTACTCAGTCCTTTATTTCAAGTATGGCATTTATCAACTATCATGCATACTTTAGTGAATATGAAAATATTTAACATTTATGTGACTGCACAAAAATGCAACTGAATGTGTTATGTTAGGTGACTCTTCTTGAAAGTGAAATTACCCTTCCTGTTCTTATGAACTGTAACAATTTGCAAGCCTTTTAATAGACAAGATTTACATTTAGGAGAAGAAATGTGGCATAGCAACCTTAACATGAAAGTCTTTGTTTTATGGACATGCGTGTTATCAAAATATTTTACCATCCTCTTTTCTGTAAAACCTGCATTAATAATAATGGCATACATATAGAGGAGTGCCTGGTTGTACTTTTCTAACATCTTGAGCGTTGCATTTGTACTGAATTCCTCAGAGCTGTAGAATGTGAAGAGTCAGCCTTGACTGTAGTGATTTTTTTGATTGCTGCTTTGTGCCCTGCCATGCTTTTCTTTTAGATACCTGTTTCTGAATTAATTTTGAGCTATGCATAATTCAGTTCAATGCCTCTTAAGGTTTTACATTATTACTAGGGAGTTTTGGCCTCATATCTTATGCATGTAGTTCACAGACTGCCTAGTTGGAGCTCTTAGGTGTTTTTCTCATATTCCGCAGATTTTCAGGGTCCAGATGGTATCAGTTTAGCTTTCAACGCTGACAGTGATCCTTCTTACTATTGTAATTAAAGGGTGCAAAAAATAAATCGGGGAGCAGGAGGATTTCATAAAATATTTTTTCTGGGATTTTTAATGAAGATTTTACGAATTTTTGAACAAGATGTTTTTCATCTTTTTTTTTTTTTTTTTTAAAAAAGTTGTGCTTTTGTTGTAGAGCAGTATCGTAAATTAAACAAACCTAGCAGGTTTGTATGTTCACATTTACAAGCACTTTTTTTTTTAAAGAACTATGGTAATGAGTTCCCATGCAGTGTGAAGCGTGTTGTGTAGAGGCTCCTTGAGAACACAAATATCTATTTTTTCCTTGCACCCCTAGTAGCATAATAGCTGCAGTCTCTTTTGAACTTAAAGAAAAAGTATTTTAAATTATAATGTGCCTGTGCTGGTTTTGGAAATGCTTTAAGAAAGTTGTTTTCATGAGTACAGTGGCTATACCTACTCTAAGTAACTTACTGCTGTGTCAGTAAGGTGAAGCGAAGGTAAGAGACCACACAAATACTGGACTCCAGGTTTCCTCAACTTTTAAAAGGAATTAACCTCTAATCCTGTGTGATCTGATTAATTTGATAATGTCTGTAAAATATTTCTAGCGCATTAGAATTTGACTTTATATACTCTGAGTGTGATATTTAGTTACTTCCACAATTCTGACATCAGCTGCACCCATGGGAGATTTGACACAACTTCTTTCAAGTTTACTTAAGGCAAGCATGGGTGTGACCGTATACTTAGTTGCTGAGAAAGCTGATCTTGTATGACTGAAGGGAATGGGTGGCTTTTCATTCTCTGGAGAATTGCTGATTTATAGATTCCACCCACCCCCCCCTTCCCTTAAGTTGTATCTTCCCCCCTAAGCATACCATTAGTGAGCTCTGGTTGGAGGATTATAAAACGTAGTTGAGAGATTGTAAATGCTATCTGTCTCATGGCCATTATTAGTAAGTACCCCACTCATCAACATAGTAAAAAAACCAAGTCCCTGAAAGACAATTTCCATCAAATAAAAGTGATGCTGGTGGTGAAATGTCCAAAACAACAAGGTAAACAAGAGGGATGTAGACTTCTCAGGTGCTGACCTTGTTAGTGCATTTTTTCACTTGAGATTAATTGCAAGATCACTTTTTAAAACTCAATTAACTTAAACCAAAGCAGCAGAACCTGTTTCTGGAATACCTCTTCAGACTATTAATACACCAGACACGCTGCATTGTGCCATCGTGACTGTATGATGGCAGGAGCTGCTTAACCTGGCTAGCTGTTGATTGCACTTGGAGGTTAAGGTGTTGGTTTAGTTGATGAAACCTCAACAACTGATTTTGGAAAGCTTAAATATATACCTCTTATTTTGTACGTTGCTGCCACAGCTGCTGGAAACAGTGATGCTTTGCCTGAATCACAATGCCTTTACCAAAAACAAAGTTGTTAGCAGAATCCTCAGGGGGTAAATGGTACAGAATTTCTTTGTCTAGTTGCAATACTGTTGTCTAAACAAACATATTTGTAAGCTTTTGGGTAAGAGAGGATTTCTGTCTTGATAATGAGTTTTTTGTTGCTGATTTTGGGCAGCTGGATTTAATTTTGTTTGATGCTGAAATAAACTGCATTTTTAATACAAGCGCAAAGTATCAGTCCTAGAATAAACAATTTTTGAATTTGTTGCATAAGTTATATTTATAGTGCTTTTGTTGGGTTTGTTTGCATTCGTGCAGGTTGAATTTGAGTGCATCAATGAAAAGAAAAGACAGAAGAAAAAAAGCTATAAAAACTCTGGCATTGTGAGCGTTAAGCACTGTGAGGTCAGTAATATATTCTGGTATGTCTCTTTATTTTTAAGTATTCAGGCATAGCAACTGATCTGCTATGCCTTCACCCTCAAACTGTAAGAAACTTTAAAATGAAAGTTGTAGACACAGTAAATATTTAAGGGCTCTGATTCATATAAGGACACAGACTGACAGGTGAATCACATGTCTGTCCTTCCTTGTCCCCTCACGTTCTCTTGAAGATGCCGTCTGTATGACAAAGGTCACTTACCAATTTATAGGGGTATTCCTGAACCATTGTGTTTCCCAACTCACCATTTTGTGGTGAATTAAAATCTGGTAAGCCTGTCATAATGTGTTGTTTTATAAGTGATAGTGCTTTTGGAGCTGCTTTGTTGTCTGCCTGTAATTTTGTAAAAGACCTGATTCTGATGCACTGAGTGTGTGATGGCACACGCTGTAAGTACCCTCACTGCAGTGGGTGGGTGGGATATCTATAGAGTCAAAGCAGGGCTTTACGTGGGTAAAGACAACAAATCTGGAACCTCAAAAGTTTCTGCAATAATACTTACTGGTTTTCTCCCATTAAAAAAAAATAATTTCTATCTTTAACTTCTATTTTTAGATCATAGTAGAATGCACATTCCTTGATTACATCATGGGTGGGTGTCAGCTGAATTTCACAGTAAGTTAAATCGTTTATATAAAGTAGTGTTTGAGTTTTGGAACAAAATGTAGTATATAATTGATTGCCTGTGCTCTTCATTTGATTATTGTATTGTTTTGTTTGTTTGTTCTGTAGCATGGAGGAGGGAGGCCATTTTGCCAGAGTCCATTTAGTCTGTTTAGAAAAAATTATTTTCCTTACTCATGGCACAAAGTTCTGAACTTGCAGTTATGTTCATTAGGAACTAGCTGAGCTGTGTGGATAGAGACCAAGGAGAAATTTACAGTTCTGTGATTTACTTGAAGCTTCCTTTGCATAAGGGCTTCCTCCCCTCCAAAAATTTAACTTTTGCTGTTGATGATGGTTTTCAAGGCCCTTTACTTAACAAAAGCAACATACAGAAGCCATCATATGGGTTAGGACCCTTAAGTTAAGTACTTCGTGAACCAAATGCAGCACAAATAACAGTAAGATATCTTCACCCTGGTAATATGCCTTATCACCAAAGCAGAGAAGACCCATTGAGGCCAGAGAAAGAACTATCTCTAGGCTTCTGTGGTGTCTGACTAGTCGTACCTCTGAGAGGAAAGATGTATATGGCAAGATACAGGATGAAATTAATTTAACAGCTATTGAAGAGCTGCTGTGGATGGTAACTGAAAGGAAACACAGTGGAAACCTGAAAGATAAAAGCCATTTCAGCCCTTCTGAGAGATGCAGAGCTTCTGCTGTTTTTGTAGTGGCATTGTTTTTAAGCATGTTGATATTCCAAGAAACGTGCATCTAAGCAATGCGCCTGTTAGATTTGTAGATGTCCTGGTAACTACTGTTTACAACTCCATCATGATTGTCACTTTGGGTTTGCTGGAGATAAGAAACATAATTTTACCTCTAACAGCAATTTGATATAAATATTGCATTTTACAGGTGGGGATAGATTTTACAGGCTCCAATGGAGACCCTCGCTCTCCAGACTCTCTGCATTACCTCAGCCCTAATGGAGTCAATGAATACCTAGCAGCCATTTGGTCTGTAGGAATGGTCGTTCAGGATTATGATACGTAAGTTTTACATTTTTATTTAAATTTTGTAGATATATATAGATTTTTGTGGTAGTGTCTTAGAGCAGTGTTGGAGATGCCAGCAGATTTATCAGAACGAAACATCTGAGCTGAAGTGTAGAGCTAAAAAAGACTTTGTAATCACTGCACAATCACATAATCACAAGTAGAAGCTTGTGTTTACAGAAGACATGCAAGGCTTTTCATCTGTGATGTACAGAGCAGCGTTAATTTAAATAAATGCTTGCATTCTTGCAGATTGGTGGTAAAGACTGGGTTTGGTCCTAGAAACAATTACAGGGGGGGAACTTCCATTTAATTTTGCCTCTTAATGCTTAATAAACAGCATTTTTAATGATCAAGAGCAGCACTGATTAGCTAAACTTGCTGAACTATGACAGCTTTTAAAGGAAGGCATTCACTTCATTTTCTTTAAAATTGCTTTTTTAGAGATAAGATGTTTCCAGCCTTTGGATTTGGTGCACAAATTCCTCCTTCCTTTCAGGTAATGGAATATGTAAATACACTACATAAGACAACTAAAAGCACTTACTTCAGGAGGAGATTGTATGTACAGTCCTGACTATGTCTTTTGTGTATTGACAGGTGTCACATGAGTTCCCGTTAAATTTTAACCCATCAAACCCATTCTGTAATGGTAAGTCTGAGAAAGTAACGTAAGACCTAGAGGATAAAATGTCTAAGGTGAAGAGATAAAAACACTTGAAAAGTGAACTGTGAAGCATGTTGTCCTAATTAAATAATGAGTTTAGTCCTGTAGCAGGAAACAATTTTGTAACTCTTCTTAGTTATTAGAAATAGTAGAAATAGCATTTGGTCTCTCTTCTGTAATGATTTGTGAAAGAAGTGATTTAAACGGCTAGGGCACAGTATGGGTAAGCTGGGAACGGTTCTTCCGTGTTGTCAAGCCACTGTATAGTTGTGGAGTTGTCTTCTTTGAGTATGGTGCTGCTAGTGCCTGTTCAACATGGCCTCTCTGATCACACTACTGTTTACCACACGCTGCCAGGCAAAGAGAACTGTTGTAATTTGGTTACGTGCACTTCAGCATGCAGTATTTGGCTTTTCTGTTTGCGTGAAGCCAAGCACGTTAAGCGTATGCATTAAGCTTTGGTCAAGCTGAAGGCCTCCATTGCTCGTGAATCATTTATTTTTTTTGCACCATGGCTAGTTTAAAATCTTTGCATCATCACTTTAAATAACTGATATATACAGTGTTTTAGGAAGATGAGTGCTTCAAAATACCTGAATTCTAATACGAAAAAACTAATATGATCTATTTGTGTTCTGTAGGAATCCAAGGTATTGTTGATGCATATCGGGCTTGTCTTCCTCAAGTGAGGTTATATGGGCCGACAAATTTTTCTCCAATTATAAATCATGTGGCAAGATTTGCTGCTGCAGCTACGCAACAGCAAACAGCATCTGTAAGTTCTTTATGGTAGTGTGTGTATTTTTCTTTCTTTTTTCTTTCCCTTCTAGTTTATAAATACTATTTTTCTCTCTTAAGCTTGTAAGTGTGCTTGTTTGAACAGATGGCCATTTACCTTGTGAATTGGTGTTTGGTATCCTTAAAACGAGATAAAAGCTAACTGATTTTTGCAGATTGTACACAACAATTCTCTTCTAAATCATCTAAAAACTATTCAGAGTTGAAATAACAACTTAAAAATACATGGCACCTTTATGATATCTTCTATTCGAAGCTCTTGCAGTGCTATACAGGTGTTAAAGTCTAATTTAAGCCGTAGCATATAGGAAAATGATTTAACCTTAGCTGAGAAAAATCAGCTAGCGCTTGTTTCACATCAGATAGCTGAGAGAGAGAATTAAGTTAAGGTAACAAAGAGAAGGAAGATATAGCTCCTGACACCTGGGTACCAACATAGATAATTAGCTGTCCATACTATAAAGCTTTGAGTGCTGTATGTGCTGTGCCCTCCTCCCGACAAAAATTGTATGCGTGAGTTGTTACCATATTAAGAAACAGGAAGTCTGAAGAGCAAATCTCAAGTATTGAATTATTTAGATAATAATCCATGCAAGTTCAGCAACGCTGAAGTCATATATATCCTAAATCATTGATGATAGCAACTACTAGTATCTCAGACATCATGTAAAATCAGAAAATAAAATTAGCTGGTTTTGCATATGAAAGTACCTGTGGAAAGCAATTTGGAAAAGAGCTGTGGATTTTCATATACCAAGAGGTTTATAAGGTTTTGCCTTGGTAGTCTTTCAGTAGTAGTTGTCATCAATATATATGTATTAGGAAAGTAGCAAAACCTCTTGTACTTTTTTTTTTTCCCTGAGAGTGCAATATGCCTAGCAAGAGATTTATTTTTTCTGCTTCAAAGGATGTATTGAAGAAATTTTGCTGCCTTGCCATTTAATGCATATTGTAGATATTTTGGGTTCGCTTTTGGTTTTGATGTTGGTTTTTTTCCCAGTATGGGGGAAGTATAGGAAGAGAGAAATAAATCCAATGTGATGTGCTGTTGTGCTGCTAGTCATAGCCTTCTCTGATTATGGTTGCTTTGTAGACATTCTTGCCAGAGTGGGGTAGCAGAGTGGTGGGGAGCAATGATGAAAGGTGATACCTGAACGCAGGAGATAAGGGAAAGCCAATTATTTTGAAGGCAGATAAGGGAAGACGGGAAGCAAAGTACTGAAGACGACGACTTCTAAGAATACTGGGAGTACCTTTGGAACTTGAATTTGTGCTGTCCAGTGATTGTCTGAAATGAACCAAGTGAGAGAAGACCGGAAGTTCAAAAAGTGTTTTGATAGTTTCTGAACTTTGTACTTCTAGCTTGTTCTTGATACTTCAATCCAGAACAGAGGCTAAGATGGCAACTTTTAGAAGCCCTGGCAATATAGTGGAAGCAACTCAAGTGGTACTTGAATAAATTACCAAAGTACTGCAAGGTGGTCTCAGATGCCTTGGTAATTAACTTCATAAAGCAGCTAGAAAACACGATTAAAGGAATTTGAAAATGGGCATGCTGTTTTTCAGCATGAAAAGATGTGTTTTAACCTATATTTAGGATTTTAGAGATACCTGAAAAAATGGCAGCCTGTTCCATTACCCTTGGTAGCAGTCTTTTGTTCATCCGTTCTTAACGAAATGAAGCGAAGGTTAGCATTTTATAAAGGTATTGCTAGACCAGAAGGGAAACAAATACAAGTTTCACAGGTGTTACCTGTCCAAAACCTCAATAAACTGCCTTCTATCCCAGGACAAATACTTGGAAGATAGGTTGACTGTTGGTTTGTCTGGGGATTTTGGAGAGGAGAAGAGTGATACCACTAGGTATTTGGGAGCTGGCTGTTTAAAGGTGACTTCTTTTAAAAGATTGATAATGTTGTCCTTATAAATTTCTTCAGACTGTACAGTTGAAGCCTGACCACAACTTAAATCTTTGATTGTAAAATTTAGTGAGTGCATTGAACATGCTCTAAGTGACAACAATATGTAGTCTGTATGTGCATTTTTCTAAGTGTACATGCCTACGTGTTTTCTATTTCTTTGTCATAACACAGTGTTTATTGATTTGACAGCAATACTTTGTACTTCTGATCATAACGGATGGTGTGATAACAGACCTTGATCAAACTCGAACTGCCATAGTTAATGCTTCGAAGTTGCCCATGTCCATTATCATTGTTGGTGTTGGAGGAGCAGACTTCGATGCTATGGAGTTTCTTGATGGTGACAATGGAGTTCTTAGATCCTCGTCTGGAGAACCAGCTGTCAGAGACATTGTCCAGTTTGTGCCGTTCAGGAAGTTCCAAAATGTAAGTTATCTTAATTGTATGCTTAATAAATATTGTAGAGGTATGCTGGGTTTGCTAGGATACCCTACGTATAGTCCTAATCTTTTACAGTGTGTCTAAAATGAACTCTGAAGTCTGAGGTAAATCTTTATCAAATGCTAAAAAAAAAAAAGACAGAAGACTTCAGCCTCTGTAGAACTTCCATTAGATGAGCTGATTCATGTTTTTAAAAAGACTCCATTTCTGGTTTCAGCACTGCATTTCTGACAGGTTGCTGCAGGGGAATGACTGTTAAATCTCCCTCAGACTTGATTAAACAAATGGATGTGTTTTTCATTTGGGAGGAAGAACTTACTGGTTTTTTTCCTTATGGTAAAGTGTTTTTTATTATGGATGCCCATTTGTAAATGTGGATGAGTCTTACATTTTAGTGCAATGTTAAAATTCAAGGCTAAATCAGGGAGGTTGTAATCAGTAGAAATTGTGTGTGGGCACGACAGTGGTAGTAGTTTTCATTTTCATTAAAGCAAACATACCAAAAAAAAAGGTGGTGAAAGAATTGAGTCCTGATATTTTATTTTTTTTTCCTGTAGAACCCAATAAAATTTGCACAGGCTAAAATAGTTTGACTTTTAAATGTCGTATAACTGGAAAAAGTTAATTAAAAAAAAAAAAGGGCAAAATTTCCTCAGGATGGGGAAGATAAGATCAGTATTTTTATTTCCATCCTAATATGCTCTAATTTGGTTTTAATATTAACCCTGTTAATTATCATTAATAATAAATTAATAATTAATATTAACCCTGTTAATAGTACTCCTTATACCTTCTTATTTTGCCTTTGTATTTTTATTTTTACTTTTGATGCAAGTTCTTTGTTTAATCTCAGAGCAAATCAGGCAAACTGAAAGGAGAAAGAGAGCAAAATCAATATAGAAGATGCTTACTGAATAAATGCACTTGGATGTAGATTAACTGGGGTCAATATTCAGTATACAATTATATATTCAAATGCTTTCAGTTTCTAGAAAAGGGGGTGCTTTTTTCCCACGGATACTTAGTCTCACAGTAAAAACAGTATCTCTAGGAGAGCTGCTCTGTAGCAATACACTTATCGAGGATAAGACTTGGTGCAAAAGTTTGCAGATGTTTAGACAAGGCCCTGAAGGGTCATCTTAAGCAGATCGTAGAAGTGTATTTACATGGCTGAAGTTTGACATCTGCACGCTGTGTGTGTGTTTCTCATGATGAAAGGTGTCTTCAGACACCGCACCCTTTGCGCACCCAGCTCCTATTATTTCAGTGGAACAAGGCAGCTGGCTGGTAATGGGAGCGAGAAGGTAAAGATGTTGGGGAAGGTTCCATCTGTCCCACACGGGCACTGTGTAAAGTCCTTTGTAGAATGTCAGACCTTAAATTGGCCTAGTAGAGGAGGTGCTCATTACCCATCTTAGGATCTCTGTTAACGATTGGTGGAAACTGAAACTTGGCGTTCTTTTTTTATAAGTCTCCAAAAGAAGCTCTGGCGCAGTGTGTCCTGGCAGAAGTCCCGCAGCAAGTGGTGAACTACTTCAGCACCTACAAACTGCAACCTCCTAAGAATCCTGCTGCAAAGTGAATGGGCTGAGCAGGGGAGCTGAGACTTTGTGCTTGCTTTACTTGCTGTATCTATAGACTTTGGTTCTCGAGATACTTCTGTATACATGTATACACACACCTCTGTACGGTAATGTCTGTTAGCTTTTGCCTGCAAATCACTGTGCCAAGTGTGCCTTTTAAGGGCCAAAATTGTAATTGTGTTAATATCTGATGTTGATTTGAGAGATAGGGCTTACATGCGTGCATTTTATTTTGAAAAGTAAGAGTCAAAAAAAAGTGGTTGAATATGCAGAGAGAAGGGGGAGAACGGCTGGACGTGGAACAGCTGCTTGTGTGGTTCATAGGGCCAGTGGGAGTGGTCGGTTACTTTTGTAGGGATCAGCCCCGGGGACTGCAGTTTCTCAGTGATCATAAAACCAGTCTGAAGTGAAAAAGAGGGTATATCCCCACCAAGCAGATAAAAGTTTGTATCTGCTTCAGCAAATCTGGAATACTTCAGGCTTCTGTGTCTACTAAGCCATTGAAACAAAATGTCTCACAGGAGTTTCGTAATTAGACAAGTGCTAGGGCAGAGCATGAAGACCCTCCTTGCCACACCTACTTCACGTTTGCCACGTCAGTGCCTTTGGCCAGTGCCTGAGATTCAGGGCTGTGTGAACATGAGCCAAACAAGTCTTTAAAGTATATATTCTTTTATAGTGTGCTTTCTCTTAAGGTAGTACAGGAATAACTAGGGTGAATCAAGGTAAACCTGTGACATCTCAGATGAATACTATTGGCCTTTGAGGCTACTACTGTAAAGGCTGAAAGATGTGTTTCAGTGTGTGCTGCGCTGGAAAATGGGAATTCCAGATTTTATTTTGGTTGGGGTTTTGTTTTGGTTTGGTTTTCCTCCCCATAAAACATTCATGACTATTGATCTTTAAAGGGCTTTTTGTGAAGTGGGAATTCACTTTTTAGTTAAAAAGTTCTGTCTGATTTATGACTGCATATTTTCAAGCAAAGGCAGTTCTTGAAAGTGCTACCTGCATTGATTTT
>NW_009623480.1:0-3912 GCF_000690535.1 Cariama cristata
CGAGGCCTGAGGGGCAGGGCGGGGAGCCTCCCGCTGAGGGATCTGCGTGTGCACGGACTGCCCACAGGTTCATCGGTTCCCCCTACGGGCCGAATTCGCAGTCCCGGTGTGCCCCAAATGCCCCCATTCCCCTGCCAGGGCGGTGAAAAAATTCAGGGGCAGGAAGGAAGCGCAAAGGAGGTGTTCGCATTGCCTCAGGTAGCGTGGTACAAACTGCGCCAGCGAGCAGCACCTCCCTGATGTGTTGGGTTATGGCCTTACCCAGGACAAAATAAAAGCATTAAAAGAAGATGGAAGGGGAAGGAGCCAAGGGCCCAGCCTGCTCCTGCAGGTCTGTCCAGTGCTGTGCGACTGCCTGGGAGCTGCTGTGGTGGGTGCAGAACCCCACCAGAGCTCGTATGGGTGGGTGGGCCTATACGAGGACATATAGCCATAGGGTGGTCCTCCCTCGCCTGAGTAGGTCTTGTGTCTCCCCTGGCAAGGCTGGGGACATCTCCTTGTGGTGAAGGACCATGGGGACATGGCGCTGGGGGCGACCCTGGGCTCCGCCGCCTGCCTGTGGTGTATTTTTTTAGCACAGGCTCCCCCGAAGTAATTCTTTGTCTATTTACATTGCCCGTTTTATTTGATAAGTGATTAAAGCTTGTAATCTAAAATGAAAGGGTCGGTATGGAAAGAGATAGCTACATTGTGTGGTTGGAATGAGAGATGAGGAGTGTTCTCGTTTGCTGGGCTATGTAATACTGATCTTTTAATTTCTCTGTGCCATGCTTGCCTGATGGTGTTCAGATATGTTTTGAGCTCCAACAGCCATTCAGACCTTCTAGGAAGAAATAAAAACAACAAGTAAAAGCAATGGCAATATTTTGCTACAATGACTCTCTTTCAATAATTAGAAATTATCAAATATCTAATTATCAAAAGAGAGTCATAGTAGGACAATCTGTGCTGATGTTTTTGTAGACTGTGTGGCCCTTTTAGTTCTCTCTTCTTTTTTGCCTTGGATAAGAGAGAAAGAGATTTTTCTGTGGCTCCAGTACAACAAGAGGCCTGCTTGAATCAACCCCTTTGTATAACTGTCTGAACTTTTTAATGGAATAAATCCAGTGTTACACATTCCTTGCTAAATACTGGGTTTATACCCAAATAAAGTATTGAGGGAGGAAAAGTGAAGCTGACTTGATTTCAGATGATCACAACAGTGCTGTGACAACAGGCAGTTTTCAGTTGTGTGCCTGGGCAATAGGAGCGAAGCCTCATCCGTTCCTGCAGACCTGAAGCTGTCAACTTTCCAGCGATGGCCAGTGTAGCAGATGCACAGGACACTTCATATTTCTTCCCATTATTGCCTTAAGCACAGGAATGGAAGAAATAAAACTTATCCCATTGCTCCTTGTCCTGTCTGACAGCTGCTCATCCTTGCACAGGAATTAGAGAAATAAAACTTCTTCCTACTACAACTCATCCTACCTCACATCTGCTCATCCAAGGTAGTGGTTTTAGTCTTATCTCCCCAAGCACAGTACATGGGATACAGTCTGAACATACGAGGAGGGGACATACCGCTTCTTAAGCCAGAAGGTCTGTGTCAGATCAAGAAAAAATGTAGAAGTGTTTTCTTCCTGCTGTATCCAGAGACTGATTCAACACAGATATAGTGACTGCAGCAAACAAAATCTGCTGGTATCAGATCAATACCAGCCTATAGGAAGAGTGGAAATGGTACCGTATGGATACCTAGAATTACTGTGTCTCTGTGTTCCTTCTTATGAAGTAACCATCCCAGAAATTTGAGATATCTCCTTGTACCTTCACCTTTTCAGTTTAACTCTGAGCTGATAAGCTAAAATCTATCTTGACTGGAAAACGTAGTGATGAAATACTGACTTGGATGAAAATTTGCTGTCAAAAATACTTTTGATATCAGTGGGATAGGATACATTCTAAGATTTTAGCACATTCAGATATTATCTCTTTCTGCTCTTCTAGTTTATGTTAGGAGTAGCGATCCAGCATGAAAACTGTTACTGGTGTGAAAAAAAGTAATTTTAATGCATCAGAAACAAATTTGTTTCGCTCCTGAGAAAAAGCACTTCTACCTTCTTAGCCTTTATTTCTTTAAGATTTAAACAACGAAGCATCTTTAAGGAGGGCCCACTTCATCACTAATCTTGCCCTGATTGTGCATCATTTGAAGTCAATCCCTGCCCTGTTAGGAATGTGTCCCTGATGCTGGAGAGCAATTTCCTGGACAAAAGAAACCCTATAAGCCACTTCTACAGGTTGACCATATGGAACAAATAATGTTCCTTGCACAGTGGGAGCACAGATAAAATACAAGTGAGAAGGGATGACTGGCTCTCTGATTTGTTTTGTTTTTCCTTTAGATCTTCTGACACTTGTTCCCCAAGATGAAGTGGAAAGACTGTGACAGCTTCATTAACAAACACCTGTCATCTTGTCTTACAGGCTAACTTTTTGCTTGTTGAAAATAGTCTTCGAAAAAAGGGGAAATCTGTCCAGCCAGAGTTGCAGTTTTTACCTATAGACAATAGGTTTGGACTGAAGATCGTGACGGTCTTAGATTGCAACAGCTGTTACAGAGCTGGTAGTGAGATCCTTTAGGCAAGCCCACTTCACATAGTCTATGAAAGACTCAGAGGTGAAAGGCTGGGTTGCTCTGACTGGAAGGTGAATCAGGATGTACAAAGCCCTCTTCTCTCATCTGCCTCATTAGATCTTGTTAGCCCTGGTCCACTGATAACTCAGGGTGTCTGAGAAAATGTGGAATCATTGTTTTCTTTCCAGTTTTCTTAGGTGGACTCTTGGGGATAGAAAAAGGAGACCAGTCTTCATCTTGGGAAGGGACAGAGTATATTACTTCCAAATCAATGTGTCACTGCAGAGACCTGTGTCTCTGACACACAATTCCTCCCCATTCCAGCCTCTCCATCTCTGTTCTATGTTACCATGTACAATGGACCCCAGGCTAAAGGCACAATTCAGGACTATATGTCAGCTAAACACAGCAACAATTGTTTAAGTTTGCCTGAAGCAATCATTCTGCCACTGTAGTAAAGTCCTGCTGTGGGATTAAATGATCATTTGAATCTTTATTCTTTGCAGTTTTAATCCAAGAAAGCAAGAAAGAGCTGAGAAAGTTTTCAGTATGATATTCAAGAAATTAGCTGTGGAATCTCAGCTGTGTTCTTCAAGAGTAGAACATCCTAAAACTGTGGCTGCTGAAATTGCCTTGACCCAGTAGATTCTCAGAATATAAACCTGTTCCTGTACATAAACAAAGTGATGAAACAATTACAAGAAATTATTACAGAATATTTCAGAAGCCCTTTGTGCTTCAGATCATGTATTTCCCATCCAAGTCAGCAAGATTTTAAAAAAAAAAAGTCATCACTGATATTTTTATGCTTCTATAAAAAAAATTGTCCCTTTAAGCAGCAAATTGAAAATTTACAATTGTAAATTTACAATGTGGTTTGTCAATTTCCGATAATGTGACACCAAGCAATATATTCACTTTTAAAACTACAGGGAGTATGCATGCCTTCTAATTTTAGGCATATAATTTAGATAGCAGCTAAGATCATTTGCAGAGAAACTGAAGCCCGCTGATTTCCCCTCCAGACAGACCTATTTTTCATGATTCACTGTATAGGAGGTGCATAGTTTCTTTCCTAAATAAGCATCTATTTTGTATGCCTTTAGTTAAATAATATGGCATTCTTTTTCTATTGGTGTCTCATTCTTTAAGCTGGAAAAGGCTAACCTCTTTGATCCTTGGGTATTTGCTGTATTTTACTGGTGCTGCTGCTAGCCCTCAAAAATGGCCTTAAAAAAGCAGTAGATTTGGCTTCAGGTATATACAAAGAATCATAGAATCATAGAATCATT
>NW_009623481.1:0-345 GCF_000690535.1 Cariama cristata
CTGCGCCGGCAGCAGTGGCCTCGCTGAGCGCGGCCGGGGCAGCACCCCTGCTCTGGGGCTTCGTGCAGGACCGGGTACCCCTGGTCTCGGGGATGGGCGAGGAGAAGCGGGGGTGCAGCAGGGGCCTGGCGCGTCCGTTGCGGCACCCACAGCCATTGCTGTTCATAACTGTTGCGTTCCCGGTAGCAGCAGGCGCCGTGCTCTGCAGTACCTCACCGTGGGTGTGGAGCTGGATTTACCGAAAGGTAGCACCTGCCAGGACTGTGTGTGCTTCCCCGGACTCCTCGGGACGTCCCACCTGGGTGACAGCCGCAGTGGCAGGGGGGCCTGTGCGCCTTGTCCCCG
>NW_009623481.1:376-8917 GCF_000690535.1 Cariama cristata
ATGGGTGGCTGGCTCCGAGCCTGGTCACTGTTTCGCTCTCGTCAGCTTGGTGGGTCAGGCTTTGCAAGGGGGCGAAAAACTGCTGCCGGCCGTGCTAGCACACTGGAGCTGCGGAGTATTTGTGCATGTGGAATATTTAAACTGTTAATCCGTGGCCAGCTGTTTAGAGGAGAGTTGCAGTGATCTTTACTCTTGCTAGTAAGACTTTTCTAACTTCATTTGTTCTAACTTACGACAATAAATTGTTCATAAACTGGCTTAATGAAGTAGTCAGTCCTGGGAGCTCAGCATAGAATAGATAGTTTAGAGAGGAAAAGAACTAGTTGTCCATGTGTCTCTGCGTGAAGTGTTTGCTTCAGTTAAATGTTTGTTCTAGGCACTAGCTGTGTTTCTCAAGGCTTGTTTACTGGATGTTAATCTATAGACCTGACAAGAGAGTGGTTTGTGACACTTGGTATTCTGTGTGTGTTCCTTGGGCCTGAGGATGTACCTGTCCTGTGATACCTCCTCCACATAGGTAATACTGCAAAACTAATTGTGAAAAAGTGCCTTCCATGTTAGATCAGCTAGTGGACCTAATAAGTGTATGTGAGAAGAGATTGACTTTTGGTGCATGTAATTAACTACTTCTCTTGTGATTTGCCAGCATTGTACTTCTGACTTGTTGTCCATGTCTTTATTGCATAAAAGTTGATTTTATTTACTTGTGGTCATTAATATATGAAGAACTGTAGCCAAAGATAATTTTTACACTTTGAGTTTGTTTATAGGCTGGATGGTAGGTTATAGCAAAAAGCATAGTGAATACAGTTAGGTGGATTTTAGCTGCTCTGGTTTGGGTTCTGCCCAGAACTGGCTGAGGAACAATTATCCTATTCTGTTGAATCTGCTATTTTCCAGGATAGAGTTTGGAATTGGTTAAAGTACACAAAAATATTAAATTGTAATGCATTACCTAATAACCTTATTTTCAGCAAGGTTCTTCTTTAAAGAAAAGTTTTTTTAAAAGTTGGTAACTAATTCATTTTCTCCATGATGTTTGTAAAAATGTAATTCATCTGTTTTTTTAAGAACAGCTTAATGAGGATAGTTCCTTATGGTTTGTTTTCTCAGTCTCTTAAAGGGATATAAGCCACTAACTCAGGAAAACAGTGGTTTCTATGTCTTTTTGTTCTTAACGGAAAAGTCACTATTTTTATGTCTGTACTACCTCAGCCTGCTTAATGGCATTCAAACACTAAGTAATACTGAGCTCAGTCTTAACTGTGATTTTTTTTTTCAGTGCATTTTCTTCAGTATTAAACAGACTTATTCTAAAAGCATGCAAATAGCCTTACAGTAAAAGGGAAAAGAGATTTATGAATGGAGGTGTGACAGTCACTGACTATCTTCAAGCTATCTGTTTAAAAAATGTGTTTTTAAAAAAGGAAGGGGAGGGGGAAAGCTTTGAAATGCTAGCTCTCCTGGTAGAAATGACATTTTTTTTGCAGACTTACTGTGAGTCACATCACCCTGATTTTTATGTGGTGCAAGGTGAGTTGTGCTGCACTAGTGTTACACAAGCTGCTGATGCTCTAACAAACCACTGTCTTGAAAGCATCTGTAGAACAGACTTACCTCTCCTGGTGACAGAACTAGTTTTAAACAGCAGAACTATCTCAGGCTAAGCGGAGCCCTAACTAAGGTGAAGTGCATTGTAGGCGTTACCTTTCTAGGTGGTGCTCCAAGACTTGTATATGGATCTTCCTTAGGAATGTGATTTCATGCTACGTAAGGCTAACATCAGTGGTCATGTTTTGTTGTGCACAGTTTAAAGGATGATGGACAAATGTGCTGTGTGTTAAAATGGTCTTGTAAAAGCTTAAAATTTTAGCTCGGTTCAGTAGGCTCATTACAAGTTTTCCCTTTACCGTCATTTTTGTTCTGTAATTCCCCTGTTCCTTTATCTCCAGTGGCCAAAGTAGAGGGTTCGTGTGTTGACTGACTCGATTGTACAGCTGCTGACTTGGGAGTTTATTATGAAGGGTTTTGTTGTTCTTTTTAGAACGGCTGCCTACAAATGATTGTTAGTTTCTGTATACTCTGAAACAACTTAAAAGCAACATAATACTGCATTCTTGTCAGTTAGACTGCTGCTAGTTAAGATAAATCTTGTGTGTGCTTATAAGCCTGCTTACTTCAAAATCAATTTGGTCAGAGAGGATAATTATTCCTTAGTTAGCATTACAAATTACAAGTCTTGTTCTCTTGCTCCAGACATGCTGTGTGTTGTCAACCAGCAGGCCACTCTGTCTGTTCTGGGTGTTTAATAAAACCCAAAGCCAAATCCTCCATTCATGAGCTTCCGGAAACAGACTGTCCCTCTTAAAACTGTCTCACAAACGGAAGTTGCAAAACTTACTCTTCATAATTCATCCCTCTCTGCCTTGGAGACAGCAGGACACATCTCCATCAGGTAACTTATTTCTAGGGCTAGAACTTCCTCCCTTGCTTGAGCAGTCTGTCCACATCTTTAAATGACTGCCTGCACTAGATAAATGCTGAACAGCCTTCTAAAGTGAAACTAACTTATTCTAGAGTTAGGTCTTTTATTTTGAAGGGGTGGGGTGGGGGGAAGAACATGTCTGCATTTTGGAAACTTCCTGTAAAACAAAATGATTAAAATTGTTTTTACAGTGGACAGCTCTGAGATTTTCCCCTCTCTCTCCCAAATTAATTGTACTGTAGGGGTTAATAAGGGGACTTCATAAAGAATTCGGGGTACACAGAGATGAGGGATGTTAAGATAGCACATGAAGGTGCTCAATGACATCTCGCATAGTGGAGAATTTTTGAAGCTGACTGGAAGATTTTCTTTAAAATATTTGAGGTTTCTAGTTTAATTTTCAAACTGCTGTATGTAAGTACCATAAATGAGTTCTACCCTTTTTAAGTGAAAAAGCTGGAATTCTTGCCTGATGACTCAAGGAATTAAACAAAGGGGAGAAGATATAGAACACAGGAAAGTCTTGTCATAAGTTGCTTTTCAGGTTCTAATGCTTACTCATTCTTTGTTGGCAACGTGGCAATAAGGAACTGAATTAAAATGAGTTTATACCTGCTTTGTTACTGAAAACTGATATTCAGAGTGTGCAAACAATGGATTTAAAGCAGGAAAAGCTCTTGTTCACTCTAGCAGAAGGAGAGAAACATGTGAGTTAACATGTGGCTGTCTTCTAGAAAATGCAATTGCATATCCAGTGCTACAATTGTCAAGATACATCATGCTTTAGGGTTCTGGCTCTCACTTGTCAGATGAGAGGGTGCAGCTGTAGCAAGGATAAGTATGGGTTTCTGACCTTTGTTTCCAGGTACATTGCTGACGTAAAAGCTAAGAGGTGACCATGGATACAGAACTAAGTATTTTGGGTGTACTCAAAAATCCCAGATCTAGGAAGATGTAAACTCTTGTTTCATTGAACTTTGGTTTCCTATCAAGCTTAGGGCTCGCTGGTCCTGCAAGAGTAGACTAATACACATGGCCTTGCTCACAGCACCATAGAACTTGGCATGTCTGCTGTAATGGCTTGCACCCCTGAGAGGCAGCGAGAATGGGTATCTCTGATGTGTGCATATGCCAGTACATCATAACGTTAAAATACAAATGTAATGATGTGTTTGACACATTACAGTTAGCGGAATGGCACTCAGTATGTTCAAAACTACCTCGTTTGATATTTCAGTGATCTACTTCACCTAGCAAATTCTTGTTCCTTTTTGCGGTACTCATCTCTTCAGGATTGTAATGTTACACCTGGAGTTACAGCATATGCATTGCCTGTGCTATAGGATCAGATACACTTTCCTGCAACGATAACCAGAAAATGTTCTTATGCTTTCTTAGAATTCATTTGCCTGTATGAAATTTCAGTTTCCTGGCAGAGGCCATGATTGACCTTTTTTTTTTTTTTTTTCTTTTTCCTTCCCTAAATTGATGACAGTCCATTTGCAAATTAGTGGTTTAGCTGCAACAAAGGTTTAGTATTTTAATTCTTGCCTTGAAGACTCAGCCAGGCATATAAATAAATATAAATTCTACCTTCTGTAATTGTTACTGGTGCCTTTTCTTATCTTGTAGCTTCCCACTTACTGAAAGATGTCAGCAATTGGAGTAGTGTCATCTTGTTCCTGTCTCCGTCCTGGTGTATGGCTGCTGAAACCAGGAATGCAGAAGATGAGCTCCTTTGGCTTACATACAGCAGCCAGGTGTGCTGCCAAGGATTATTATGAAGTACTTGTGTTGGGTGGAGGCACTGGTGGAATCACCATGAGTGCTCGCATGAAGAGGAAAGTGGGAGCAGGAAATGTGGCTGTTGTTGAGCCAAGTAAGGTCAGTCTTCCTCGGCTGTAAAGCATTGAAACGAGAAGTGTTCTACCTGTGTGACCAGATTGGTCTGATTCTCATCCCTCTCCAACCCCACATGTGTTTAGCTGTGGAGAGGAAGCCAACTAGCCATCTTTTAGAAGGCTTTGCATGAAATTTGTTGCTCTATGATAGAGACGCATGCATCCCTCTGGCTTTGTCATGCAAAACTCTTGGTTATTTATACAGCTTCTTTTGTTAAGAAGACTACAATGTTAAGAGCACATTGCTTCCTATTTGGAGTGACGTGCCTTCATCCTAAAGTCCCTTTAAACAGTTCTTAAATGTCCATTTGAACATTTCTTTCAGACTCATTACTATCAGCCTCTGTGGACGCTGGTTGGCGGTGGGGCAAAGCAACTGGCAACTTCTGCGCGTCCAACAGGAAGCGTAATGCCTGAAGGTGTTGAGTGGATCAAATCTCGAGTAACAGCATTGGATCCAGATAAGAACTACGTCTGGCTGGAGAATGATAGCAAGGTAATAATGTGTTTAACAAAAAAAACAACCAAACAAACAAAACCAACACCATAGTCTCTTATCCTATGTCATGAGTTGTCTGTCCACCTCCTGCAGATCCCCTTGGAACTACCTATACTACCTATTGAGCAAGACTTCCCTCCAGCATCTAGAAGGCCAGGAAATTCCACTTAGTCTTATGAGAAGTACTTGATCCTAAAATCTGTTTCTAATAAAAATTGTTGTAGATAACTAGATTAGAATAACATCACCTTAAAATATCATTATTGTAAGTCTTTTCCCTGTTTATAATGAACTGAACACAAAAGATAGAATATCTTGCTCCAAACCCTTGGTTTTGTGTATAGCAAAGGCTGTGTGTATAACTCATGACGCAGTTAGCATTTTAACTAGAAATTATTCTTAGAGCTTAACATTTACGTTACTAATGCTCCCTATATCTCCTTCCCTTATGACTCTGTTGCTGTCAGATAACCTAAATTTGCTTTGAGGCAATTTTTTGTGTTCTGTCTAAAATACACTCTTTTTTTTTCCTTACACAACAGATATCTTACAAGTATCTGATAATTGCCCTTGGGATTAGTCTACATTATGAAAAGGTATTTGTTTTACAGTATTCATGTTTTTACTAGTTTTAATGGTATCACATACCCTTATGATTCACTAAAGTAAAAGGCTTTTTAGTACACTTTTTTTTTTACTGCAAGATATTGAACGCCAATACAAATTAAAGAGGCAGAAGACAGCCTAATGACTTTATTCCTTCCACAGATCTCTAGGTAATAACCCAAATTACCCTTGGGAAGGTCTTTTAAGACAGCTTTGTTGCATCTTTATGGCAATATCAGCAGACGGGGCAGCCAGTTAAGCCTAGAACTTAAAGGCAATCTGTAGTAATGAGATAATAAGGTATGCTGACTGCAGTCCAAAGCATCTCTAATGTAAACAGAAGTGAGGAACACACAGCAGTGAGTAAAATCTGTCCTGTAGAATTAAGTTGACCCACCCTCACCTTTCTTAAAGGATGCACTTCAAAAGGAACCAGCTGAGTTACCATGCTTGTGTTTAAATAGGCCCTGGGGCCCTTCCCATCTATTAGGTTTCCTGCCCACTTTATAGTGTGGCGCTCAGAGGAAAATGTTAGTACCATTATATGGTACAAGAATGACCATAGTGATATGTAGGAGGAGGAAAACACAAAGGCAAGATGTTGGAGTGATTTGACTCTCGTGGTTTTAACTGGGCCTGAATATGATGTAGTACTTGATAATATACTTGAGTATCTCTTTGAAAAGCTCGCAAGGTGTACATAAAGCAGGAGCTAGTCTTAGGTAACTATAGTCACACCAGATAAATTCTGGTGATTAGGTCAGTGGAACGAGGAGTTGCATTGTGTTCAGTGACCCTCTCAGTCTTCATGTGTATTTCCTAAGTACAACCTGATAAAGCTAAATGCAGTATTCAGTAGTAGAAGCCATGTAATACAGTTAATCACTATACTCTCTAGTGAATAAAAATCATAGTAACAGATTTATCTGGCTTTAAAATGAAAGTGGCCAGTTTAAAAAGAGGGATGGTTTCTTCTGTTTCTCTTCACCAACAGCATACTTCCTGGTGTAGACTGTAATGTCCCAAACAGATTGCAGTACATGTAACATAACTCCATTTTCTCACAGAATTTCTGCAATCCATTATTTTGAAATAGGGACAACTCCCTTTATCACAAGCAGATGCTCAGGTGTAGTAGGAGTAGTAGGAAAATAATTATTGGAGACAGTTGAGTTAAAATAACCCTAGGAAAGACAGGTATCTGCAACTGACTACTGAAAGTTTCTTTCCACTTATAAATTTTCATAATGCCTTTTTTTTTTTTTTAAACATTCTTCCTTGTGATGGTGTGGCGGTGACTTTATATATTCTTACTCTGAATTTCATGTGTTAGTCTACAAAAACTTGGGTCGGGTCTGCACTGAACAATTAGGCTACAGATGTTGCAGACGAGTAATTTCAGTAAATGTTACATCTACTAAATCATCTACTAAATTCTAATGGGAATATCTGTTTGATTGCTAGGCTTGTTTTCAAAAATGCCAACTAGCAAGTACGTATAGGCTTTCTTTTTGCTTCTTAAATACCTGTTTCTCAAGTCTGCGTTTAATACTCGATGATGACAAAATTTTTGCCATTTGTACTTTAAACCTTAATTTCATTTTCTTAGATCAAGGGCTTGCCTGAGGGTTTTCATCACCCTAAAATAGGTTCCAATTATTCAGTTCATACGGTAGAGAAAACGTGGAAAGCTTTACAAGATTTCAAGGAAGGAAATGCTATCTTCACTTTTCCAAATACTCCAGTGAAGTGTGCAGGGGCTCCTCAGAAGATCATGTATTTATCAGAGGCCTACTGGAGGAAAGTAAGTATTTTACTCTCTCTGCCAGTGCTTGTTCCCACAGTTGGAAGGAAGGCTTGTTCTAAGGGATTCATATTTTCTTTAAAACAAGTAAAGACCACATGAGAAGAATGTGACTCAGGATTATTAAAGTGACTGATTATTAAAGTGACTGAGTTACTTTTTCTGTTATTAATGTATAATAAATGAAGCTGAATCATACATAAATATTTAGCATATATTTAATCCTGGACAAACTTGTAGAATTCAGAATCCATAAAGAAAGAACTGCTTACCCTGGTTCTGGTGAGCTACAGATATGACTTCTCAGCCTAATTTATAACTTCAGGTGGTGCACTAAAATAACACTGGCTGGAATTAAGTAATTCTTCTTAATTTAAGTACTTAATACCTGTTGCCATTTGTCTTTCTGCTAGTCTGAGAAGTGGCTATGCTTACTCCTTGTGGCATGGTATCAGGAGGAGTCTTAGCCAGGCTGTTAAAGGAAGCTTAGTGGAAACAACAGACAACTTCAAGTGGAATTGTCAGGCTTCATATGTGTTTAAATTTCATGAGCTATCTACTGGGCAAGTATCTGAATAATGCCTAGAAGTGAAGGTTTTAGAAAGCTATATAATGCTAAACTGCTGCGAGTGCTTAACTTGCATACAGCAGTTCCTCACTGAATTGCATCTACCTGTTCTCGCTAGCAATTTGTGTGAGGTGTCTTCAGTACCTCACTCAGAAAGGGCAAAGATTATCTTGTCTAGTTTATAACATTGACTGAAATACCTGTGTATCGAGAGTTCTAATTTTAATACTTCGTTAATAATTTTGCATTAGTAGTTCTATCTGCTCTTCAGTAGTGCAGCATAGTTCTTTTGTCTCTGCTAGCTTGTCACAGTTTCTTAGTAGGAAAGGCTAATTTGATTTCTCTGTGCAGACAGGAAAACGTTCCAAAGCAAACATAATGTTCAACACTTCACTTGGTGTCATTTTTGGTGTTAAGAAGTATGCTGATGCATTGCTTGAAATAATAAAGGAGAGGAATATTGCTGTTAACTATAAGCGCAACCTTGTAGAAGTTCGAGCAGACAAGCAGGAAGCTGTGTTTGAAAACTTGGACAAACCCGGAGTGACTGAAGTTCACCAGGTCAGGAGCTTTCAGACCTCTAGTTCGGTCCTATTTCTTTTCCTTGTATACTGTAACATAATTGCCACACTATAGTAACATAATGTCTGCTTTGTTGTATACTGCTGTTTCCTGCTG
>NW_009623481.1:8948-14986 GCF_000690535.1 Cariama cristata
TCTGACTTTGGCAGAAGATTAGAAAGTTTGAAACCAACGTAGAGAGAAGAAAAAAATATTTCATAAACTATGCCTGGAGCCCTCTGTGCCTTGTTAGTATAACTTGGGAATGTCTCAGATGTATATGGAGGAAGGCAAATTGCTGTCATGCAAGTCTAAATGGAGTTGCCTGATAAGATTCATGTTAATAAAAGGATGCACTTCAAATTTGAGAGCACATCTTCATACTATATACTTGTGGTTTTAAAAAAACCAAAACAAACCCACCCCACAAAAAAAACCCAAGAAAATCCCTCTCCAGGCTGTGTTCATTTCCTTATATCAACACAGGTATGATTTGCTCTGATAAATTAGCCATCGAGTGCCTTTTCTTTCTGTCTAGTATGAGATGCTTCATGTCACACCCCCAATGGGGCCACCTGATGTACTCATCAACAGTCCTGTCTCAGATGAAATTGGCTGGGTGGATGTAGATAAGGAAACTCTACAACACAAAAAGTATCCTAATGTATTTGGTATTGGAGACTGCACCAACCTTCCAACATCGAAAACTGCTGCAGCTGTAGGTAAAGTTGCATGTGTGTGTGTAATGAAAAGTGTGGGAGTGACAGTAAGCTTTTTATTTAGTTTGTTACTTCTGAGGTCTTGACTTCAATTATTTCCAGTTTTCAAAAAGACCTAAGTCTCCTGCGCCAACTAATTAGCTACAGACCATGCTGATGCCATTAACCCACAGTTCTCTTGTTCCAAATGCCTCACAAATGAACTAATTCTATTTTCTGTGTTCACAGAATGGCATAAAATGAGCATACTATTGCATTTCGTCATCATTCAGTAACAAAACTTTCTGCTCTATCTTAGCAGCTCACGCATATGTGTCAGCTAACTGATAAGTCACTATTGAAGAATCATACATTCTGTACTTGTAGCCACAGGGTCTGATACAAAAACGCTGTAGGCATATGGTCACAACTCAAAAAATAAAGCAAATAAGAGGATAGAAAAAAAGAAAGGCTGTAGAGTATGTTATTAGTGTAACTTGAAGATGGTATAGTCAACTATTCCGGCAAATGGGTCTAGAATACTTCCCTTACAGCACTCAAAATGAAACAAAACTTCAGTGTGCCAGAATCTTACTGTTTGGGAAGACTGAGCAAGTATAGTTTAGCATAAGAGAATAAGCACAGGCTAAAAGCATACAGCTCAAGTTTCATTAAGCTTTAGCATGTTGGAAACTGTGAGGCCAAAGCATTATTCCAAGATTTTATTTTTTTTCCTTATCTGGGACTGTAAACTTCCCAAACTGATTTGATATGCAAGTTCAATTATAGCTGAGTTGTCCAACAAAATGCCTGGCTACTAGTGTTTGCTCTAGTAATGGCAATAATTGCTGCCTGAAACAAAACCTTAATACACTCTTTTTTTTCTCTCTTCTGTAGCTGCCCAGTCTGGAGTGCTTGATAAAACTATTTCCCTAGTAATGAAGAACCAGTTGCCAACTAAAAAGGTACCTACAGATCTTGTCTTAGGGAGGTTATCTTGAATGTTTTCTCCATTCTTATGCAGGAAGTCTTGCAACCAGCTAAACCATGTGAACCCGAAGGCAGGAAGGGCTTTGCATTGCAGTTGGGGTGCTAAATGGCTAAATACTGTATGTCATAACAGTAATTTAGTTGCACAGTTCATATTCTTGATGCTGCTGTTAAAAGTATTACCTATTTAATTCCCTGACTTCTAAGTTGAAAGAAGTTTAAAGGCTGATTAGTCTGCGTTCTTCACCAATGCAGGTGACTTAGAGTAAAACTGTTGACTAGTATAATCCCTACTCTAGGAAAACCCTTACAAACTTGACACATCTGTACAATGTTAAACTTGCCTCCCCTGTACAGAATGTGATCTTTTAAGGAGTTAAATTGAAGATTTTGTACTACAGAAGATGTTAAGCCTATAATTACATTCATATTTCTCTTTGAGACTTGGCTTTCATTTTACATATGGCTTCTGAATTAATATTCTTCGGGGTACTAACTTGAATAGCATCATCCATGCTCCTGTGATCCTCTGGAAAATCTTGCAACTAGATTCAAGAGCCCATTTATATACTGTCTGTTAAAGCCAGCACCAGCTCTCATCCTGATCTACTGGTCACCTGTTCTGCTGGTTACAACAGTAATGAGCAATTAATGATACAAAGCCCTATTGTTCTAGCTTAGTTCCAATCTAAGCAATGTTGTTAAGCAAATCTACAGTCTATATTTGTAATAAAATGGCATAGTATTACGATTATTAAACCATAATTGGCTTAGCCTTCCACACATGCTGATAGTAACACTACAAATGCAGAAACCTCCTGTTTGTTATTTTAACATATGAATGTTAACATGGCCTGTAATACCTCAGCATTTAGACTTTACTCAGATTAATGAAAAGGGTGTATTCTTTGTTGCAGTATGATGGATATACTTCCTGCCCACTAGTAACAGGCTACAACAAGGTGATTCTAGCAGAATTTGACTACCATGCTCAGCCTTTGGAGACCTTTCCCATTGACCAGAGTAAGGAGAGAGTAACCATGTACCATATGAAGGCTGATATGATGCCGTTTCTCTATTGGAATGGACTACTTAAGTAAGTATTTCAATTCTGAGCAGGCAGAGCTGCTGTGATCCTTCAGAAAAAAGCCAGGTACAGATACCTGTTCTGGCTTAGTTCCTTAGTAGAATAGAAGCCAAGGAAGTGCATTCTTAGTCATCATTAAGATGTTGACTTTCAGAGGATTCTGGGCACTTTGCTATTAACAGGGGTTTGTTTGAGCAGAGGAGGGTTGAATTGCACAGGACAGGCCTTGCCCAATTAAAAACCTGACTGAAGCAAAGATGATTCCCAAAGCAAACCCCTAACACTCATCTCTTAGCAAGTATGGTATCTTATGGCAGTAAAACAAAAACATTCCCCTCAAACCCTACTTTGATAGCATGTCCATAAAACTTGATGAAACAACTTTCTCTTTTTCTAGGGGATACTGGGGAGGACCAGCTCCTGTCAGGAAGCTAATGCATCTGGGCTTGAAGTAACTGCTGGTTCTCAGCGTTGGTCAAACCCTTTTGAAGAAAAAGGACTGGTCTCATAATAGATCAATACATATCTTCCCTCTTGGACCACCTAGGAGACTTTTTTTTTTAATAATAAAGCTTTTGTCCTAAATTCACTTTTCCCCCCTACTAGGGATTAAGCTTTCATGTGCTTTTTCTGTGCTCTTCTATGTAAACCAAGGCCTTAAACTACTTCTGTACATGCCCAGGAGTTTGAACTTGTATTAAGCTACAGAACACTACTGAAATCTTCTAGAGCAATCAATTTTAAAGCTATTGTATATGTAAAATTTTTTCCCAACTCTAAACTGAATTGTCTGCATCTGAGATGAACACGTGCACTGGATTTAACAATAATTCAATGCTAGTAAAATGGCCTGAAAACTTCCTATTCCCTCATTTTTGAAAAGCAAAATCAATCCTGATTTCTTCATCAAGAAGCATATTTGCTGCCTAGTTAGATGGATTATAGAAATTCATGCAAGTTATTGAAAGAATTCAAAGCAGTACGTGTGTGTATATACTCTCCTAGGATAGTTGTGCCATTTCACATTAGTTCTGCTATAATGTTTTACACTCGCACTAAGAACATAGTGAAAAGAATTCCCAGTTGACTAGAGATGGGGATAAGATGGAGATCATCTGAAGCCACATACTAGGTTGAAGCACAAATTAAGATGACAGACCAGGGGGAAGTGCTTTTTAATTATGACCATATGAACAAAGTCAAATTTAAGAGTTGAGAGTCTTCACAGAAGCTGGAACTTTAGTGGCAGTCAGGCAGACAGCGCAGAGCAAACAGGAATCATCTTCACTCACAAGAATCAGCAGCAGCTTATTTCTAAACAGAAAGATATACATGAACATATTTCAAGTTACAGCTTTGTGCTTTTTCAATGTAGCCTTTAAAAGGGTTGCCTTTGAGTTGCAGTTAGAAAGCATGAACATGTACCTGCATGTTAAGTAATTCTTCAATCTTATTTTGGATCTGTCCGTACACATCATTAAACAGCTCCTCCTTTGATTTTGTTCCATTCAAGTGCACTTAAAGCAAAGTAAAAATAAGAGAGCTCTAATTGAATGTTTCTGTAAGCCTGCCAGATCCTAATTTAAAGAGCATGCACTTGGCTGGTATCGGAGAAATATACTCCATCCACCTGTTCAACTCCTCTCACACACTTAAAGCAGTATGTATATCCCAGGTTTGAAAAGCACTTTCATAAAGCAATCTTTCAGAAGTGCTTTTGTCATTAAAGACTTACCCACATCAACTCCAAGATCTTCCATTATCTTCCTGTGCTTTACATACATAGGCCAAACGTGCCCATCAAACAATCCAGGTGGATCTGGTACAGTGTAATTCCTTGAACTAAGAATTAAGACATTGTTATTCAAGAGTAGCCTGATTACAGTTCAGGGAAGTGACAGATTTGATGCGAGGGTCCAAACTGTTCAAAGATGCAGAAAGGACTCCTAAGACAGACTGATCTTAACATTGACGAATAGCCACCTCTTAAAGCTTTAGCAGAACTTGGGTAAAATAGCTGTCTGCTTATTCCTCTGAAAGGTAACTTTTACAATTTGACATGTTTCATTTGCATTAAGAACCGTGTATGTGTACAACAAAACAGCCAAACACAAAACCCCAGGATAGTTCAAGGCCTGGGAACGTATCACTGGAAAACCAGAAGGGCAGAAAGCCTGTTGAAAGATCTGCGCTGACCCAGCACTGAGCATTAGTCTCCCATAGCCAATGGTTTGGTAGGAAGCTTTTGGGCTGGTTTGGTGAAGGAAGTTACAGTCTTCTAACACAACAGCTACATCAGTGTTTATCCTTGTTTGTCTAAAGCTTTTAGATAAGAAGAGTCTTAAACAGATTAAGATGTTACTGGGCTAGCAAGGGAACTTAGAAAGATAAACTTACCTTCTTCTCCTTTTGCACTCTTCATATGGAATGGAAAGAAAGTATCGATGGTGGAACACATCAATCAGTGGCCTGAAAGAGACACACATTGGTTACAGCTAGACTGTTTGATTAGCAGCAAGTAATGGAACAGTAGAACTACATCTGTTTCCTGTATCTAGAGCTATCTTCAGACTTGTGACACCTAAACTCACCAGCAGTCAATACTAGCTGCTAACTCTTGGTTTAGAACAGGTCTTTTTATTCCCTTGGAGGTTTACCTGTCATGTGAAGTCACACAAAATTTTGTCAAAATCAAAGTGTATAAAGTCATACTTGATTACCTGTAGGTGTAAAGCAGGAAGCCTTCAACAATAAGAATGTGGATTGTTTCATCTCCTCCCTCCTTATCTTGTAAGATCTGGGCATCCAGTGTGTTGTTGATCCCATGAGAGCGTTCAAACTTGATTGGGTTTTTTATCCAAGCGTTTATGGTATTCATCATAGCTTCCATATCTAATGCACTAATCACTAAGGCAAAACAGACAGCTATCATTAAGCAGTAATTAAGCATCATCTAGTAAGAAGACTCAGTACAAAAAAGTGCACATAAAGGATCAAAATAATTCAAGTTTTTGAGTTACACTCTGATAACACTGTAGCAAAGCCTTACCATCATACTGTTTAAACCCATCTTCAACTTCTATTTCATCTTGGGGCTGAAACAGTGATAAGAAAAAAAACTGCTTGGTCAGCACAGCTACTGGGAAGTTTGATACCCATTTCAAAGCAAGATTCAAGATCTGAACCCTGAAGCTATGCAGAGGAATCTTAACCCTCCACCAGGTTTCTTTGCATGCAGATAAAAAGCAGCAGTAACGAGGCTAAGATAAAGTAGCCTGCTTCTCTATCTTCCCACCAACACAAGCACACCGCGTAGCACTCCAGGAGAAAACGGACGGGCATCAGGACATATTAGAGCGCAGGCTTATCCCCCAGCCGCACAGCCAAGCCGGCTAAGCGCTGCAGAGGAGCCGCCGCAG
>NW_009623482.1:0-8488 GCF_000690535.1 Cariama cristata
TATCGCATCCAGGAGGAGAACGTGGAGTTAGGTTCAGATGTGATGCTCTGCCTGCCGAGGTGAAAGAGCAGGCAGCTCCCGGCAGGGTCGCCCCAGGCTGGCCCTGGTTTCGTCCTGTTTAGTAAATCGAGCGTGCACGTTTTAGTAAAGCTGTCATTCCAGTCTTCTCTTCTGGGTTTCATGGTGCAGATCTTATTAGATGTGGTTTAGTCTGATTTGCAACTTGCAGGCTTTTGGTTAAAAGAAAAAAAAGGAATTAATGGTTTCTATTCCAACACATCAACTATGCCTTAGGGGAAGAAGACAAAGGGAAGCTCTTTCAGATATTAAACAGCCTTGATTTGGAATCGTATTATTAAATGAAACTCCCTGAATGCTTGATTTTTCTCACAAGTTATGTCACTTCATGAGGTCTCCCTCATTTTCAGTCAATGTTTTTATGCTGACTTGAAACAGATCAGAGATCACAAACTTTCTGATAATGGCTTTAGCTGTGAACTTTATTTTCTTGTAGGATGGTCTAGTCTTTCACAAGGACTGATCAGTCATGGTCAGGCCTGATGTAAACTACGATGTGAATTATTTTTTTTTTTTTTAATTTCCTAGCAGTACTTCAGTTCACTAAGTTGGTTCTGGAATGCACAAAAACTTGCACTTTGAGTGGATGAAAGCATCAACATATTCAAAAAGAGGTCAAATAAATTAACTGACAGAGGGCCCATAAATGGATACCGAAAAGACTAGATAGGAATGTACCTTCTGTGTTCCTAATACAATAACTGTGGATGCTGGGAAGCATGAGGAGAGTGGACTACACAGTGTCCAGACTTGTATATTCTGCTTGAATAGCTTCTTTGGTTGCCACTGTCAGAGACAGAATCTGGGAGTAGATAGACCACCCATCTGAGTCACGGAGGCATCTTCTCATGGTCCAAATATATTGCTGAATCAAATCATATCTCTAGGATGAAAGGATAAAACCTGTTTACCTGCATACCCTCCTATATGTCTGCTATGAAAATTATGCAGACATGGCCTACAATAGCTTCCTTCTTCAGTAAAACCTATGGCTTGTTGTTCGGGTGCTCCTTGTTGTTAACTCAAGTAACTGAACAGCAAGCGCTCAGCTTGACCAAATTCGTTGGTGGTACAGAGAGCAGGGCCGTGATGCCCCGCCAGCATGCTGCCTGCAAAACACATCGTAACAGCTCAGCCAGGAACACCTGAATCAAGTCCATAACCTCTAGCTGAAGGAGACCTATCTTTAGAAAATCATATGACTGTGACTATATATATGTATATTGCTACTGGCTTATGGACACATTCAGTTTGTTTGTGTGGTATGGTGGGCATAGTCAGATGAATTGTGGTACCTCTAGCTTGGGGGCTGTAGGATATCTCTTTTGGGATATTTTGGAGATCAACATCCCGAGAGGGACTGGCAGGACAGAGCCTGTGTGGGTGGCAGCTGGAGCAAACTGGAGGCAGGGCTGAGGTGCCCACATCTGTCCCTGCTCTCTGGGGTGGGGAAGTGGTAATTTCTTAGTTGTTTACATCTCTGGCCTTAGAAGTACAAACTTCTGTAGTGAGAAAAATTACTAAACAAGTAACAGTTCTGTAACTGTAGCTTACAAACCAAAGGACAGAACAAGTGAGTTTTACACAGAAGCGTAGAAGAGGTGAGGCATTAGAGGCGCCCTGAATCACATAACAGGTAAGCCTTGGGGCATTTGTTTCCAGAGAGAAAGAAGGTGCTTCCAAGTGTTCAGAAGTCTTTCCAACACTGAGAGACAGCACATAGTCAGGCATAAACGACTGCCATTAAGAAGGAACTGTGTGAACTGGAGCTAGGATTGAAAAAATTTAAGCTTGAGTATTTACTTTGTTAGACAGTTTTTGTGTGTGTATGTCTTTTTTGTAGAGCTCAGCTTCCCCTTTCTCCCTCTACCGGCTATTGCAAGACCAAATGGTTTAACATTTTCTCTAAATACGACCGTTGAACTTTCACCCACTTCTAAATGTATTTTCAGCTTGCTATTTATTACTTTCCTTTGTAGGTTTGATAGCAGACAGAAGTACATTTCTGATTTTAAAAATCTCTCAAACGTACTGTAATCCTTTTTTCCAAGAGCATGAAACAATATGTTTCAAATACAATTGATTGTCTTTTGCTTATTTTGAAATAGGTTTGTGAAGACTCTGACAATTAAGCGTGACAATTTCTCATTAGGGATAATGTATTTGTTTTTTTCAGTGCATTAATAATCACTACCAATAAAACATAATAAGGCAGTTGCTGGCTTCCAGCACACTAATGACAGGTTTTGCATTTCCGTGTAGAGCTTTGTCCCCGTCAACTAAAAATTTTTTTACAAGCTCGGGACTGACTCAGTGTCCTGGCTTAGCATGAGACACTTCAACAAACATTCAAGGATAATTACATGGTTAAAAACATGCATAGTGCTTATAGGGCAGTTTCTGTAAGTAGGTTTCAAAACATACTACAGAAGGGGACAGATACTGTTGCCGTAATCTTAATTTGGGAGGAACAGAGGTAGGAAGAGATGGAGTGCCTTATCTGAGGTCACAAAAATTCCAGTGGCAGAGCTGGAAACTGAGGTGGGTTTTCAGAGCCTTATTCCTGCGCCCTCTTTGATGTCCTGTGCTGCCCCTGGATGAAAACAGAGAAACTTAGACTTTAATTGCATAAGTGAATTGATGTGAAAGTGCTTAACTGAGAATGAGAGTAATTTGCCGCTCTCACCTGTCTCAAAATGGGACACGGGCATTTTTACAGAAAACTGTGATGTAACACAATTTTAGACCAGAAATTAAAAAGCTATGTACACACATGTATATATACACACAGGTACATCAGAACTCAGCTTCACTGAAATTTGGACAACCACATAAAATTAATTATGGCATTGAGCCATGGATTAAACCATAGGTATCGTTTTACTTGGTGTCTGTCAAGAAGTGTCTAAAGCAACATTTCATAACTCTGCTGTTAACAGCAGGATTGATACAGGCGTTTTTCACACCTTCCTCTAACCACTCGCCCTTATCGGAGTAAAGAGAGCAGCATGTTTATTTAATAAGCCCTTTGAAATAAGTCATTTCTGAACACCACTGTCAGGATACTTGCTATTCTGGTGCATGGCAAGGAAGAAGGGATTTTTTTGGAACTGGGACAGCTGTTAACAGAGGTTTGGAAGAATAAATAGGTTGGCATAGAGGACATCAGAGAGACGTATATGGAAGAAGGTAGGCAGCTGTACAGGGAAGAAAACTATCCTCATATTTGGCCTCATCAGCCAAGCGATTCCTTCACGCTTCTCTGCCACTCACTCAGAATAAAATCTGGGGCATGGAACGTTAATATTCAGGATTAGAGAAAACAGTAATTAGTTCTTTCTAACATTTTTAATATTTCTCTACCTGTATATTTCAGAGTATGTGACCTCTGGACAGATATAAATCATAGTTGTAGCCAACCAAATAAGTTGTTGATGTTTTTGCACGCAAGAACACGGTCTTGGAATTGGTTTACACTAAACCAGGTTGTTAGTTGTGGCGGGTGGGTCTCCCAGCAGTGGCACCTGAGCAGAAACTGAACCACACTGGAAGTCCTATTTGCAGTAACAGATAACTTTTGTCTCTATCTGGTATAAAAGCAGATCATCACAGATAAATAGGTATGTGCACAAAACCTTACATTAAAATGTAATCTAGTTTCTGCTTCTAATAAATAAACTATAAAACAGTATTCTTGACTTCTTTTCAGTTCTAAAGGAAATTCATAAAACTAAAAGCACTTGTCTTTTAGGACTGTCTTAATAATAAACAGCGTTAAAAATACATATTCTTTACTGGGGAATAATGCACCTGCATTAAATGGTTCTGTAAAATAAAAGAAAACAGACATTCACCTTTAAACAGGATAAACTGCATGAAATGCACATGAAACAGTATGTTCTGCATACAGCTAAATGAGGAAATGATCCCTGTTTATTTTTCACTAATCTCTGTTATTGACTACAGATATTGTAGTTGTCATTTTGGACTCTAATGTTACAGAAATGTGTTTTGCAAAGTGATGCCAGAATTGAGGATAGCACCTGCATCTCTTAAAGCAGGAAGTTTAGTCTTAGTTCAGTCGCCCAGTTCCAGCATCATTACTCATTTGAGTCATGAGTGAGATTTGGCTCGGTCCCGAGTAGTGCTGTATGAAAAAAGAGCCTTAGCTGTAGCTGTTTGCTTAATTCCTGATCCTGCTGAGGCCTGAAAGGTCAGTGCAGGACCTCGGGCCTGACCAGCTGCGAAGGCAGGAGAGGAAGCAGCTGCTGCATTCGGCCGGCTTCAGAGGCGTGCTGCCTTTGTGTACCCTCTGAATGCGACCTGCTCCACTAATTTTGTGGCTAAAGGTCAGAGATGTGAAGCTGGACAGTGTCAGCTATGGAAGTCATATGAGGACAAAGAATCCTAATGTGCTGAATACTCTTAGAGGTTAATAGACATTAGCAACAAACTCTTTTGGGATTTTTTTTTTTTTCCCCAATACCAAACACGTGACTAATATGGAGTACGGGTCCATAAGGGAGGTAAGCATAATAGCAGTGAGCATTTGGGATTCTTCATAAAATTACCAGCTGAGGAGCCAATAGGAGAATCCTAATAGTTTGAGGACAGGTATTGGTGATTAAAGGTGAAGTAACGATGCCTCTCTAGAGCAGTACTTTGTTTGTTCTGTCTGCTTTTTATCACAACCCTGACTACTTTCTTCATGTATTGAAAATTTTCTCCTACATCAATGAAATCTTTCCATATCTGGAACCCCTCACCAAAGAATTTACCAGGAAGAAGGTGGCAGTCTTGAACAGTTTAGTCTCTAGGGTGTTCCTAGGTTGGCCCTACCAGAAAACCCCTGTTATGAGGATGTCCTGGTAAAAGGGAAGGCAATTGTGGCTGTAGTGGTTGCTTCGCCTGACTTGTTGGAGAGCTGGGGAGCATTACAGCGTGAGGCACCCATGGGTCATGGGGAGCCAGCGGCCCCAAAATGAAAAGCTGCAATCGGAAATGAGCAATAGATTGTCAGTAGGGTTACGGTAGTATGTCCACAGTGGTTATTTGCTGAATTGGCTCAAACACCAGCAAAATACTCGGGTTTGCCTCGCTAGCCTGTCTAGCCCTCCTCTCCTGGGTGCTCCTGCTCATCCAGCTCTGCCTCCCTCCCCAGCAGCGGGAGCTCTCTCAGTGTTGGTCAGCCCAGCCCATAATGCCGTGAAGTTCCTCAGAGTTACCTGTTCAGAAAACAAAAGTGTTTATTCAGATGGATGCCTAAAAACAATCTTCACATGGGAAGACTTGTGGCTGTGACCCAGACTGAGTGCCATGCCGTGCCTGGGGCTGGCACAGCCATTCTGGGCTAATTGCCCACGGGGCTTTCATCTTTATACCATCTCCTCTTTTCTGTGAGTTTGTTTTTACTTTTTTCTGTAGTCCCTTAATTTCTTCATTTCCCCCTTGTCTTTCTCTTCCTTTTCACTGTGTCTCTACCAGAGAACATCGTTGTTTCTCTCTTCTCTTCCGCATGCATGTACACACACATGTAATTCCCATACATGTAAGTCCTATATTTGATAGCCAGCAACAGTCCTGCATGCTGTCATAGGAAGGGTGGTAAAAATCACAAATACCAGCAAAGATCAAACGACTTATTGCTCACATGAGATGACCAGATAGAGTTTTATAATGGATTTAAGCCAAGCCAACGCTTGACTGCAGCCAAAAGGGCTGGTCCCATCCTTTCCCCTACTCCCTCTTTCCTGCCTTGGGTTATCAGTAAGATTGTGACCTGGCTGAAGCTTGCTGTTGTTTCTCTGTGTTTGCTGGGTTCATACTGAGCTGTTGCAGCGAGGTTATGCTCTGAGGCTTTGCCTTCGTTGCTGCCAGCACAAAAAAGGTGCCAGGGAAGCATGGTCAAAAGGATGGGGAGGTCTGCCCTTTGGGTGGCAACATAGTCCTAGAGGAGAGTTAGGCAACCGTTACACACACCTTCTTCTGCCTGTAGTTATATGACAGTGATAAGATATTATATATCTATTTTAAATATTTATTTATAGAGGAGAAAAAAAAATCTCTAAGAATCTTATTTGTAAGATCTTTGGACAAGACTTTGCTGACTCTTTGCCAGCAAAACGTGCGATCCTGATGCCTCATAAATGAGAACCGAATAGGCTGATTAGATAGATATACTTACAAAGAATCTGTCTGATAAATGCTTGGCAAAAAAACTGCTTATGCCTAACAAAAAAATCAGAATTGTTGATTTTGTGCCCTGATGTACAAAGCATCTGTTCCAGGGTTTTGGTTTTTGGATTCTTGGAAATAGTGGTCTTTTATAGGAGAAAAACAAGGCATGAACGCAGGTGATGAAACCGCAGAGCGCTGTGGCCATCTGCAGGTTAAGAACAGGGCAAAACACTTCTCAGTCAACAATGCTAACTAGCCTTGAAAATAAAACATTTCTGATTCCAGGGAACATGTGGTAATCTCGTCTACAAAGAATGTGAACTAAAGTGGCGAAAAAAATAAAATGGGACATCTATTGCAGCACAGTCAGGCTAAAAAAAACAACTCCAAACCCATTATTTGACCGGGCAGTATTTCCAAAATTGCTTCCTGGCGGTTACCTTCCCCGGGAACCTCCATGGGGCACAGGGAGGATCAGATCTGTAGCTGGTTACATCGGTGGCAGCCCAACAAATTGTGTGCCAAATTATTAATAGATGTGTTGCTCTTCAGATTTCAAACTGGCTTTTCCTGTGGGAATTTTTAAGTAACCGTGGGAGAAAAGCATGATCTGAAGTTCAGAGATACAAACAGCCTTGTGAATTCAGCATTTCTTCCTGCCAGGTGGATACTTTGGGTTTCTTCTCCCAGAGAGAAAAGTCTTGCAGTATAAAGAAATCATATTCCATCCAAAAAGCAGCAAACGCTTTCGAATTTGGATTCCCACCAAACTATTTCAGCAAGGTGACAGTACCACAAGCTAAAGCGAGGAAAGCAAGTCATTTTTGTAAATTCTTATTTTGGAAGTGGATTCCTCTCCCTACTCGCATAGCAGCCCATTGTATTTGGCATAGAAATTTGGGGGAGAAATATCAAAGCTTGTCTCTTTTCTACAGCAATCTGCAGTGGCAGTGGGGCTTTTCTATACAGCACCAGACTGAAAGCCAGTATTTTGTCTTTTTTACATTCAAACTAATGATGACAGATGAGAAAGTTGCATGTAAGGAGCTGCGGCTTTAGACTAAGGAGACAGATCTTCTGTGGCATGGATGTTGCTGAATGCTTCAAAATTTGCTTCTCCTCCGGCGGTGTGTGTTTGCCTCTGTTAACCCTTCCTTTGCTGTGAGCAGGCACTCCTGGCAGAGATGCTGAGACTTGGCACTGAAAGTGGCTGCGAAAACGGGACTGCAGAAGTACAGTAAAGAAACCCAAGTCAAGAAAATAAAATAGCTCTCCTTGTGAATAGATAATAGAAGCCAGAAAGAGACTCTGAAACTCTTATTTGCAAAATTATGGCTGTCACGAGGAACCAAACTTGTCTTCCACTTAGTTTTTGTACAGGTTAAACTCTGGCAACTGTCCGTTCTTCACAAGGTGATTGCGGTTAAACCGGTACCTGGGTGACCTCGGTCTCTCAGGTGTCAGCATCTTTAACTCATACTGGCAGGTTTGCACTGCACTAGCGGTACTGGCAGAATTAAAATACTAAAGTGGTCGTGTGTAGACAAGCCCCATGGCACCTAACAGTACACCTCTTATTCCAACTATTTGGTACCTGTACGTAAAATAAAAGGTCACAGCTGACAGTTTTCCTTATGGTAGTGGTTCTAAAGATATACATTAGGCATAGGTATTAATTTGACCTCCCAACTCCATTGCCTTGACTGAGAAAGTTGCTACAAAAGGGATAGCTGATTATCCAATTTCTGGCCTTCATCACTAGGACAGAGATTAACTTTGCAAAAGGGGAAAGACTCCCACTACTTTTTAATGGCCAGTCTGGACATCACAGTCCCTGCAGTCCTTTGGCTGACCCTTTGCCACCTCTTCTGCACCATCTAGGGAATGGGAACAAGTATGCGCTACAAATAGTGTGCAGGGCATACGTAGGGAGCAGGTCGTGACCACTTAGGCCGGAGGAGTGTCTTGGATCCCAGTACTGTTTGCTGAGAGAAACAGGTTTTTAATCTATTCAGGGCAAAGTTTAAAAAATAAACATGACAATCCTGGATAGCCAAAGAGGGTAAAATCTCTCTCCTTCTACCATAACGGGACAGAAAGATCAGATCTTTCTTCATTTTCATAGTGTTTTACCCCCACAAAAAAAGTAATGCATTTTAGTCTCTGGGGTTGGAAAAAAAAATAAATCACTAACCTGCCATGGTTGGTGGATAATGTTTCAGATCCTTCCCAG
>NW_009623482.1:8519-9091 GCF_000690535.1 Cariama cristata
TCCCAATTCAAGAAGAAAAAAAAAAGCAAAGCCAATAAACAACCATTATATTCCTTTAAGACCATTCCTGTTTTCAAATTTCTTTGCAATCCTTGAGAACTTTCTTAATTTGGAAATGGAAAGACTTACGCTTTGGGGTGGAACAAGAGGAATACTTTGCATTTTTGATACCTTACCACCACAAAAATTTCACCTGTTTGGTATTGCCCTCTACTGGCACCGGTCTGAGGAGCTTCACAAGTCCCACAGTGGAGCATGCTGGTGAAGTTGGTCTCTGTTTAGAAGTGTCTTTCAAAAGCAAGGATCTGAGTGCTCATTGACAGTTGTCTTGATCCATGTAATGCTCATGGTTTGATTTATTTTGGCAACAGAGAATCTTTTATGGACAGGGGTTTGTTTTAATGCAGCTTTAAAAGCATTAGAGGTCTTTGATAATAATTCATTTTCTGGTGAATATTCTAAGAATCCACGTTCGTTTTTGTATACGACCTACCCTTTGAAGATGGTTGCATTAAACATCAATGGAGTATCTTATGTTATGCTCCCAAATAACAGAATTCTCCTTTTTTCTT
>NW_009623483.1:0-26042 GCF_000690535.1 Cariama cristata
CTTGGTAAAGGTGGAGGAGGAGGAGGAGGGGGGGGTGGTGGCATCATGATGCCTGGAAAAGAGTGGTCCAGGTATGGCACTGCTGAGTCAGCAGAAGGAGGGAGTCCTGAGCCAGGCAGGGGTGGTGGGGGTGGCACTCCTGCCTTGGGCATGGGAGTGGCAAGGGAAGGGCCATGGGCTTCAGACAGGGAAGCAGCCGGTTCGGCAGCTGGCAGTGATGGGGGGATGCTACGTGTGGGCTCCAGAGGCAAAGAAGGGGGCTGTTCACTACAAGTCACAGCTACAGTACCGAGAGGCTGATGGGAAGCTGGCATTTCAGTCTCTCCTTCAAATGCAAGGGACAAATTAACTTTGGGTGCTGGAAGAGGTGACTGCGGTGTACTCTCTACTGATCGGCTCGTATCCAGTGGCACTGAGATTAGCTTCGGCTACGTGTGGGCTCCAGAGGCAAAGAAGGGGGCTGTTCACTACAAGTCACAGCTACAGTACCGAGAGGCTGATGGGAAGCTGGCATTTCAGTCTCTCCTTCAAATGCAAGGGACAAATTAACTTTGGGTGCTGGAAGAGGTGACTGCGGTGTACTCTCTACTGATCGGCTCGTATCCAGTGGCACTGAGATTAGCTTCGGTGACAGAACTAAGGAGATTTCAGAACAAAATGTGGGCTGTAGTTCTATAGCTGGCAATTTATGAGTTGGCCCTTCAGTTTTGCCCCCTTCTAGGTGCGGTGGTGGGGGTGGCTGTGGCAGTGCATTGGCTGAAGGCATTGTGTGTGTTAAATAATCCTCTGTTGGTGACGTTTGTACAGATCTTGCTTGCGACACAATCCTGGGTACAGTCTCCTCTTCATTCGTTTGAAGAGTCACACTGCTGAGCTCCCCACAGACCGAATGCGTGTGCTCATTTTCCTGCTCCCTCCCAGCAGTCTGTACCTCAGAAGCAGGAAATTGTTTCTCTAGTTCTGCAATTTTGGTCCTCAGATCCTCAATAGTTTGCTCAAGTTGTTGGATGACACTGGCGCGCTCCTCAGATTTCACCTCAAAATCATCCTTTGAAAGAAAACAAATAATAAGCACAAAAGAGATAACATTCATCACTACATAAAAAATTAAATTTAGATCAATAATATTGGTATTCCAGAGGTTCAGAAATAAGCCAGTTATGACAAGCCTTTAAAAACAGAGGTACCATTTTGGCTAGCTGCATCTTACAGTGAAAGATAGCTTGGGAAAATTACTTGCTTCAGTATGAAACTACTTTCATCAGTATGAGCATGTTTTAGACTACAATTATATTTGTCAAAACCAATAATCAGCAGCAACTCCTCCCTCCTCCCACATACCCTGACCAAGAAAACAGCCAACCACTGAGCACAAGAGCTGCAAGCGTTTGCATACACATGGATATGCAGACACGGCAGTGGGAAGGGTGCTGCGTTACTTTAATTCTGTTAACAGAAAAATACGTTAAATGTTTCTTCAAAGGGATGCACTGTGTGTGACAGACTCGACATACTACTGACCGTTGGGTTTCAATATACACCTTAATGATACAATACAGATTAGGAATGCAGAACATAACAAATGTTCACTTTTTGAAAACACCTAATGTCAGAACAGAGTAATTATGTTTTTCTCCAGCCAGCACACTTGGGAAGGGAAAGTAGTAAGACAAAACTAAGACAGAACTTTCCTCCCACCCAAAATTTGAAACTCCTCTGACAAGTGACAGACTGTGAGTGAGTAATGCTAGAAACGCTTCCTGTCTGGAATGGTTATTCTGTATTTGACAGTTTCCACATTTTTTCTATCTTTCTCTGAAGCATCTGATCCTGCCTGCTGTAGACTGAGTAGAGGAACCATTAACCTTAAATGGCACAGTAATTCCTACATTTCTAAATAAATACCAGTAATCAACTGTACTAGATTTAATGGGTATGTGCTTTTATCAAAAGGTCCCAAAAGAAGCAACCTAGTCCAAAAACAGCCATTTGTGCTTATTCAGGAAAGCTGAACAGGAGATAGGACAGACATGACTTTATAATACAAAATCTTTTAATAAAGATCTTAGTATTTTCTAGTTGCACGCATTTACTTTTTAGTACTTTTTTTTTCTTTATATTTGGAATATTCATCAGCACTTCAAGCATTTAGTTGAAATAAGTTTGTCAATGCAACTGGTTTCCCAAGTGGTTACAGAACAACAGTTATTTAGTGCCTTTCTGTTTCCTTTTATAAAATCATAAGCTTCATGGATGAGACTGTAGGCTTAGTTCATAGGAAATCTTTCAAATATTCAGATTTTACAGGTCTTGTAAAGCAGCCTACAAACAAACATACAATACCTGATATACTAATTGCCTTGATTTGTTTCAGGAAGATGATGTTTTTCATCTTATCCTCTGACATACGAAACATTTAAAAGTAATTTTTCTTTCTGGAAAATGAAGTTGTAACTTCCAGCTGGAGACTACTAATAAAATATATGTTCATTAAAAATTACAAAACTGTTTCTGCACAGAATTGATTTTCAAACGTAAAATTTCAATTTTGTCTTTATCTTACAGTTTCCCAGCTGTCCTAAAGCAATCCCAGAAGTAAAACAGCAACTATGACATTTAAAGACATTATTGTTTGATTTTGAAGCACCTTTATCAAAACATACAACCTCCTACATTGTTCGAACTTTCTGGAACAGCAATTTGAACTGAAAGTTAAGGATTACAACTAGGTCTCCCTACTAAATTTTGAAGAGAAATACAAAACAAGGAAAGGAACATCAAAAAAGTTTTTCAATGAATAGTGAAGGAATTAACACAGCAGACATATTAACAAACAGTATTATAACAAGGAAAAAAGGCTGAAAAAGACATTTCCATTACAGAATAGTCACAGTGCTTCAATCCACTCATTTTGCTCTAATAACTCAATACTTTGTAGCAGCAACAGTTTTGTTGAAGAACTTCATTATAAAGGAGAAACAGACTATTCTATTATCCCTTTGTTTCATCTGCTCTTATTGCCCTACCAGTCACATGCAAATACAATAAGGCCTATCAATTCTTCAAAAGGCAATAGTATCAAAGGAAATGTGTTCCTAGGATTATTAAGGCCACACACCAGTTTTCAGTTAGTTGAGAACAAATCCAGTTTCCCCAGACTAACTCTCCTAAGCTCCCATTTTACACTGTAAGAATACCCCACCAAGGGTTTTATGAGAGATACAGCTTCTCAATTCTATCTGAATTGGAAAATTCATTCCTGCCACAAACAAACTGAAGCCAACAGGATTAGATATGATATTAAATGGTTCTGAAAAGATCTGCCTTAACGATGGCTGATCACAGAACGCTCACTTTTTAAAACTCATTTACTCAGGAGATTGGATTCAACTTTTCACAAGAAAAAGAGGTAATCCTTGAATCCTAAAATTCTACCCGAACTACAGGAAAAACCTAGAATTTACTGTTTTACATGAGAACTTATTCTGTAGACTAAGGAATTTCTTTCATAAGTAGAAGTATTTTTTAAATTACAAAAAAATGGACAGTCAAGTGAGATGATTAAGCAAATCAGATAAGAATCAAAAACGTATTGATGAATTAAAGGGATTTTTCACCCCCTGCTCTAAGGAAAATTTTTTCTGCTGTCCTTGAGACACTGTATTTCAACCAACTTGGTGATTTGCTATCATGTTGTTACCTAACAATCACCAATATATCCAGGTTTTCACAGTAACAGCATATTACGAACAAACAAGACTTTGCTGTGAATGCAGAGCTATTTATCCAGAGGAAATTACATACTTTTAATATATTTGGTTTTAAAAACAAACAAACTAAAACCAAACCAAAGCAAAGCCCCAGTATTTATGTGCTTCAGTAATTATTTTAGATAAATACAGATATTTTTCATTTTGACTTTTAAGATGCCCTCAGACTAGTTTAATTAGATTTCTGTCTTTCCCCTAGCAAGAAGTTTAAAGTCTTCCTCTAGATCAGAAAGGGCTGTATCAAACAAACATAAGCCACAGCACGTTTCCAACATCCTCAACAAGGAAGGAAATCTAAAATGTATATAACTCCAATCAGAAATGAAAATTAGACAGTTTTCTTACAAGAATAAGCAAGAGAAGACTTAATTTTCCACACATATAAAAGATGGTCAAAAGCTGTTGACAAGAACCAGAAGACCCAGATAAAAAAACCACACATAATGAAAAGAGTTCATTTTTAATCCAAAGGACAATTCCACAGCAGAAACCTACGAGGTTTAAAAGAACTATGAGGGAACTCTGTCTTGCCTAGAGTTCTTACCCAGGACCCAGGTACTGTGGAACAGTCTTCTTTCTGTAAAGAAAGAAAGAAAGGTGGAAGCTTAAGCCTTGCTTTATCCAGGTGACCTGAGCATGAAAGACGTGAGTGGGGAAAAATAATTCCAGAGGTGTATGGCTATAGAACAGTGCCCAATATCTCTCAAACATGTTGTACATGTTCCATGTGTAAGGAGTTGGATGCTCAATCTGGGGCTGCCGGTCTGACTGTGTTTGTGTTGCACTGAGAGGCTTGTGTGTGTACAGTAACTAACTGATCTGGGAATACTGGCTTTACTGGGCAAAGATTGTAACACTTTGATCTGCACACATACCAAAAGCCCATATGTTACATTCAATTCATTCCAATCTTGTCATGTTTTCCACATGTGCACATCAGATGTCCAGCATAAAGCTGATCCATATAGACAGAACATGCGCAGGATCTTCAAACATGTAAAAGTTCAGATTGCGGCTACCTCCTCTATCGAGTCTGACATCCTAGTTTCTCAAACGAGTGACTGAAACCTACAAACCCTTCTATAACTAAATCTCCAGGCAGAAAAACACCCACACATCTGTGAAAGTTAGCCCTAGTCTATATGTGTATATATATATACACACATATATCTATGTCTATAGCCTGTATTTATCTCTATCTCAACTTGCATTCACTTATGTACTTTATGAACAGCCATAATGTGTCTTTTTCTTCTGAAAATAAACAGAATGGCAGTTCTTAATGGTAATTTTGGAATATTTGAAAAATAAAGATGTATTACAGTTCAGTTTTAGAAGTTAATGCCTTATACTATTACAAGCCAACAAGTTGCATCAGTAGTTTGATCATTTTCAGCAATTTGTCACTTAGTGTCATGAAATTTCCTCTCTGGGTAGATTTTGTATTTCGATGATAGGATTATACTTTTTTTTTTTTTTTGAAAACCTTAATCTATTAGTTTCTCTATGTCAGAATTCATGAATCTGAGCCTATGCTGCTACCTGATTGCAAGCACGCACAAGGAATAGAAGTATGCAGTTAAACATGATTAAGATGGCAAAATAAGACCCCTCAGGTCTTCCACAAAGTCAACACCTGGTGGTACCAGCAGCATCCAGTTACTTGGAAGGATGCTGTTTCCAACTGCTCTGTTAATAAATGCCTCCTTTCTAATTTTTGAATGCACATGCTCACCAAATGGCAAAAGCAGTGCCACCGTAAGAGTTTAATTCAGTCAGAGAAATGCGATCTCTGTTCAGGGTTTCTCTCTTTAAAGCTATCTCATTTTCAAAGCTACTTCTTGCAACTGCAGATCAACCTTAAGAAAAAGAGACAACATTTTAACAGGCATTTTTAGTACTACAGCGACTGTCAAATGAGAAGTACTGATGGACACTTGATTTGCATTCAAACAAAACAGCATCCATCTAACTAATTCTCATGTTTCACTTAATCCTCAAAGCCCACTGCAGCATTTTAGTTTTACAGCAATTGAAGTTGAGTCACAAGCTGGCAAACTTGCCAACAGCATCAGGGACAACGGCTGAAGGAGTAGAATTCATATTGGATACTAGTTTCTTCCTCAGATTATGAGATCAAATCTTTTTTGAGAAACTTTTATTATACTGAAGGTACATGTACAGGGACAAAGGATATATGTTTTCACAACAGTCCACATTTCTTCCTACAGCCACAAGGAAACATAATGCACAGCTCCCCAAAACAGCACTGAACAAACAAGCCCTGAAATCGAAACTGTGTAGTGCACTGAAGTCATCAACTTTATTTGGTGGATGTGAGGTAATCTCCCCCTCAGTGACACACTGCAACAGATGGATTACACCGGCCTGCACTATGCTGGCATTGGGACTATTACCTCTTCCTAAACTAAAGAGCTAGGACACGTCTAATCAACCAACAGGTTTTGTCATAACCTATCATGGGTGACAAAAAAAAAAAGCTACATGCAGAAATCAATAATTATTGCAACTCAAATAGATCAAATAAACAAACACAGGCTCAGCAGGGAGTATGGACCTCTGAGGAAAGATGCATGCATTACAAATGCCAACTTGTAAAGCTGGAAGTCAGAAGAAAACAGTTCTGTGCAGATTCAGTTTCTTGAAGCTTCTGTTCCTGAACAGTTTGAATTCCTTCTCCCTGGGCTAAGTGCATTTCAGAGGGTAAGATTCCAGTTCTTTACTGTTCCCATTTGAGTGAATAATAAAAAAATAATAAAAAAAACCCAACCTGAGTTGCATCACAGATTTAAAGAGTTTTGTTTTTGTAACTTGTAAGACTCTTAACCAAGCTGAAATATAACCTTAGGTTATCCCCAAGTTCTGCTACGATAAGAACCTCAAAAGAATTTTGTAGACTACAGACAAGATAAAATAAAATCTCACAAAACCAACTGACCACTCTAGGAGATACACAGCAGTCAAGTATAATTACTGTTGTCTTATATAACATTATTTTTAGCCTGTAGAAATAGCATTTTTCAGCTTGATTGCCCAGAAAGTTTTAGACCTGCTTTATATAAAAAACCCAACCAAACAGAAAAACAGCAACCCCCCTCCAAATCATGAAGGTTTCTCTCTTAGCATATATGAAATATCATTATTAGAGAAGCATGAAATAGTACAGCAGTAAACAATAAATACTTCAAAAAAGGGCTGCCCCTCCACATAGCTTCATTTAGCCCAGAAACTGGTTTAACTGTGCTGTCACTCTCCCAGTATAAAACAAATACATAAATGAGAACAGACACAGAAAGAAAAGAGAGGGAAAAAAAAGGAGGTTGAACTTTATTAATTTTGCTATAACCTTATTTTGCCTATTTCTGTTGTCTTTTTAGGTGTCCTGCTGTTGATCGCAAAGAGACGGCTAGAGTAGAATTAGCTGCACTCAGGTCTTTCAGGAGATGAAGAGCTAACTAAAACCTAGCCACCTACGCCAGCAATCCAATAGGCAACAGGTACTTTAAGAGCCACAGATTTCCTTAAAAGTTGGGATAAAAACTGTTCTGGATTTATCTTCTGCTCAGTATTTAGCCTGTTTATTGAAATGACTATCACGTGATGAATCACTTCCTTTCTTCAACAGCCTGTGTTTGTCCTAAAGTATTTTAAGTATGAGTCAAAAAGGTTTGGGTAGTTTTCCTGTGTATTCAGGCCAAGGCAACCATCCATCTTGTTCTGTTAAAACACAAACTAAAATCTGGCATACCTTGAACATTACTACATCAGCATACTAGAGAAAGAAGATGAACTTTTTCACAACAGGCTTTTTCTTGATTTTCGATTCAACTTCAGATTGACCAGCAGCCTGGGAAGTAGTCACCGTGTAAACTACTTCATTCTATTATTATGTCTGTGTTCTTTATATACAGAAACTACACTAGTTTTTATGCTAGAAATAACAGTAAAGATTCTATTGCCCAAAATGTGAACATTAATATTCTTAATTTGAAGGACTCAGAATGCCTTTAATCTCCAGTACTGGGGATCAAAAAGCTAATGATTTTCCAGGTGAACTTTGCCACATCCTGATAAGTGACTGTCCAGAGTATGATACTTCTACACAGTACTTGCCCTTTTTTATCCAAGAGTTCAGCCAGATCACAAAATGGGAGGTTCAAATGTTGCTTTTGTGTCAGGCTTCCAGCAGGGAATAAGCAGTAAAAAATATCCAGAGTAAGAATGAATCTTTGTAGAAAGGGATGAATAATCTTCACTACCCTGAAATATGAGCCTGCTACTCAAGACAGAAAAAGCCTGGAGAAATGGAATCAGAGCCTTCACAAATGTATCGGAGAACACGCTGAAGCCAGGGGGCTGGAGGTCAGTCAGCTTCTCTAACTCTTTGAAAGTGTGAAGGTTATATAAAAGCAAAGCTGTACCATTTTGGGTGAGAGAACATCGGATAAAATCAATCTCAACTGAATCATCAAAGACGAGCTTTACATTTTGAGAGATTAAGTAAAAAATGTTAGGTATCATGGACATTAGGAAAAAAAAAAATTCATTTGCCTCTTCAGGAAAAGTTGAATACTGAAAACAAAGAAAGTAAAGATTCAGGAATATGCAAGTTAATTTTCATCAACAGTTTTGGGCTTAATCTCTAAAGAATAAATAGAAAGAAAAATATGTATTAAAAAAATACAGAAAAGAAAAAAGTGATCTTATTAGTTTTACTTACACCAACTTAATATGGACAACCTAATGCTAACTATCTTTTGATCTGACTGTAAGTAGAAGTTAAACCGGTTAGTCTGTTTGGTATCCAAAGAGTAGAAATTCTTCTCAGCTTTACGTTTAAGTTCTCATTAAGGTATGGCAATATACCATGGTTATAGTTGGGGTTTTTTTGGTTGTGTTTGTTTGTTTGGTTTTTTGTGTGTTTTGTCCAGATATTCTTTGGAGACACATTTTATGGAATGTGCATCTGTATGTGTATGTGTGTGTATATACACATATCCACAAACATACACACAAACTTATATACACATACTTTTTCACACTGCTCTCTTTATTTAATATGATTTCTTCATCTGCTATCTTCAATTCAATTTGTATGGAGTTCTTTTTAAAAAGTTCGGAAGGTAAATACTTTAGTACCTAAAATATTCTATGTAATCCAAATATAGTATGGTACCATTGAATCTACAAAACTTCTTTGTGTTTTCACTCTCTCCAAAAGGTGAGAGGAATTTAATATATAAATAATCAAAATTCCAATTAAAACGGTATTTTGGGAGAAGGGGAGTTTATAGATTTTCATCTGAAATGGGATTTCCATTTTAGAGAGAGAATGTAAGAAAATAAATTGTATTCTAACAATTAATACAGCCCTGCTATATATTTTGCTCTGACCAGGAATGCACAGATGGAATGAACAGTCTCAATTTAGCTGTTTTCACAAGTAAAAAGAGCGAGGAGTCAGAGGAGAAAATAGAAAACAATTTAAAATTGCATTTTCAGTAAGTGTATGCCTATCACACATTTCTATTCACTGCTTCCTCAGAGAAGTGGCAGTGCTCTGCTAGTATTTTGTAAGAAGCTCGCTGTAAAAGGTAAGAGAAGAAACATGCTAGTGCTTAGAATCACACACACCGAGACAGAAAAGAGGTAACTGTTCCTATCCAAGCCCTATCCCACGCAATAATTCGTGTCTTAAGAAAGAAGGAGAAATTCTCACATTATAGCCAAGGATTTTATGTACCACCAAGTAATTCTGGTTAAAACATATAAGTTTGTCAGTTTTACTCTCATTTCTCCTTGTTTTCCCATCAATGACAGAAGAAATGGAAGTCTGTAAATCCTAAGTTAACTTCCATTGGACAGAATTTGCAAGCACACCGTTCAGACATTATTACTGCCTGAACCTTAAAGTTGGTGCTACTTTTCCAAGAAGTTGTACCTAAAATGACAAAAAAATCTGTCTGGTTTTGTCTAAGTATAAAGCATAATCAAAATGGAAAATGCAGAATGCCCATTATGATTACAAGATGCAAAATTTATATTATGTTCTGCCATATTCTCACAAAAGTCTGTGATGTAGAAGTTGTGAAACTACATGAATCACTTGAACTCAACCAGCCGTTTCCTGAGAATTTTAATCAATGCCTGAAAGTACGCAGTATTTGAATTAGGAGTAACTCACAGGAAATGTATGTGTGTTTAGAGCACACATTTTCATCTCCTTACATTTTCATCTTCTTAAGCTGTTATCAAAATAACACATCAGAAATGTAGCAAGACTTACCATTTCACCACTGACTGGGCAAAGCAGGAAGCACACTGTAACACTACCACACACTAACCCTCAGAGATGAGCAATGTCCTGAGAAAAACACCCAAACATCTAAGCTAACCTTGCTTGGAGGAGGGTGCTGGTAGGGAAGGGATTGGACAGCACGACCTCCTCACGTCTATTCAGCCCTAAATTATGCTATGATTTTTATGTTATTTCAGAGCTGTAACTGAGGTAGCATGCCACGTATCAAAGTGGAAAAACAGAATAAAGAGCCTCTCCAATTGAAATGAGCATATAAATAAAACTTCATCTTGACATTAACATCAAGAACACAGATTAGAACAAAACAAATTTTAGTCTCACCATGGCCAGGAGGAAGAGTACAAAAATGTGCTATTGTCATTCCACTGAAAATTATACCAATGTTTTGTTTCTTTTAAAGAAGCAAACACTGCCTTCAAGCAAAACAATGGAAGTCAATCCAAGTATTGTGAAGGCTGGATATAATACAAAATACTAACATTTGTTCTGAGAATTAACTGTTTTTATTTTTCTACCACACAGGCTTGACATACATACTCCTTTATTTTTATTTAAATATGGAGTCTATGATTTGTATTCTGTGTATGTCAACTAATTGATAAAAATGACGTCTGGTGCACTTTTATTCTTTTTTTAAAAAATCTCTCTCTCATCAGAACTAAATGGAAAATATTCAGGACTGTTGTTGAAGAAATGAATTTAACATCCAACAGAAAACTGACCTCTTCATTTAAATGATGGTAGTTCAGCAGTAAAACTTTTAAATTATCACTACAAAACAGTAATCCAAAAGTCTTGTAGACCAAATCAAATGTATTCCCTTCACTGTTTCGGTGGGAAAAAAAAAAAAAAGTAATAGTGACAGAACAGAACTTTCTAAACATTTGATTTTTCAGGATTTTTAATATTAATTTTAGGACATGGTTTTATTATCTTTGAGTAATGCTCCAATTACTAAACCTTGGTCAGATTAAACACACTAAGTGTGCCTACTTTTTATCAGCTAACATATTAACCAGCAGAAAGCCACCACTTTCTGATAAAAACCCCCCCACACCACAAACACACACACCAAAACCAACCACCCCACCACCCCCACGCCCCCCAAATTAATATTCTCACTGTAGGGCACCTGCCGGATCCCCCAGGAAGGACTTCCCAGTGCCTTGCAGAGTCCATCCAAAAATACTTAACTGCCATCTAGTGGCTGAGTAGGATGACGTCTTTATGATGTCTTTCAGGCTCTCTAAATAAATTCTTCCCTGATTTCTAATATTTCTACTTGCGTTCTCAAGCTTCCTTCAGGGCCTAAGAAATCCCGATGTTATCAGAAGACAGCGTTTTAATCAAAGTTCAGCTACTAGTAGTGTAGGAAGAACAACAGACTGGAACAGATGATCTCTGTTTAAATTATATTGAGGTCTCAACGCAGAGGGCCTCACTTCATATTTTCAAAAGTTTAATTAATTAATCTGCTACAGTTGTAGAACATTAAAAAAAAAATCTATTAGTGCTTATTAGGCTTCCTAAAAACAACTCCAAAAGAACCTGAAAATTGTAGCATGTTTAAACTGAAAAGTAAGTTTTAATATTAAGAATCAAAGACAGATTTCTGTCACCAAAATTGGAAACTTGTGCGTAAAAACTATATTTCATGGACATAAAAGACAGAGTATAACTGATTTGCACTTATCATGTCCTGGAGCGAAGTTTGACAAAGGTTAGATACTCCTTTACTGCCTGAGTAAAATGCTCTGCACTTCAACAGTTCCTATGACCCCAGCAGTAAAGTCTTCTGCTAGGTTTCTATCACCTCTTGTTTCACAGAACCTTGGTTTCCTTTCTGTGCGTTTTTGATAAAGCATAACTTATTCTCAAGGCTAACAAGAAAACATTATCTGCCTACATACGCTTCCTGATATTCACCCGCTTTAAGCTAAGATATGCCAATTCTAACATTACACATGGGGCCTACAATTAGAACATCATTTCCTGCACACCACATATTGCAAGCCTGGCTATATTTTTTACAAGATAAGAACAAAGCAGATTTATACCTCTGAATTTTTTTAGCTTTCTGTTTACTGAGACTGAGGTATGCTGGCATGATGTTGCAGGAAGTTTATATCAATACAGTTCTCCTTAAAGCAATACATCGAATTCTATTTGTCAGGACAGAAAGCATCGGTTAGCTATGGTATTTACTTTGAAAAATGCAATAGGTACAGAGTTCACTACCATTTGATTCATATGGAAAAATTCCAAAAAATTTTGCTTCTTTCATACTCCTTTCTTTCCTCAATGAGATAACTGAATACAGTAGATCCTTGTCATACATTTTTGTTGTTGTTTTTTTATCCAAATGTGTACCTTTTTTCCAGATCAGAGAGTTTTCACAAAAAATAAGCTAGTCTTTTGAGGAAATAAAATTTGAAGTTCCTCAATTCCATCAAAGTGCACCACATTTAATGAAGAATATAACATGAATGGTGACATGCTAAAAAATAAATAACTAAATAAAAATAGACTGTGTTTATGCTGAACAAGACCAAGCCAGACTAAGTCTCCGCTGTCCCAGTATTACATTGTCTCCTTTTGAGGTCCATCATGGCACCCTAAATCTGTTCACCTACTACCACTGCTATAAGCTTCAGTGGAGAAACAGAAAAAATCTCTGCCACTGTTATTCACATCAACTTTTGTAGATTAGCTAATATTATTATTACTTCTATTACTATTCCTTAATAACCCCATCAGACCTCCAGAATCAAGTGTTAACTTACTTCTGAGTGAACAATAACATTTTACACGAATCAGCTTAGACATGCAGGAACCTTCAGTCTCTGTACCTAGATATACTATGGAGCTTGTAAGTATTTTGAAATAAAAATTTAGAATTAAAAACATAGTTCTGAATGTTTGCGTTCAGAATATTCAGTACACAGAACTATTGCAAAAATGTCTGAAGTACTGCTTTTCTGGTCTTTTTACAAAATGATAGATAAAACACTTCTGTTAGAATCTTACCTGTACCCGCTGAACATCATCTGTGCATTGTTTCTCTGTTCCTAGGACAGTAGATTTCAACTCTGATTTTGAAAAGAAGATACAGGTTTTAAAAGTTCTATATAAGAAAAATTCATCGATCTTTCAAAATACACATTAAGAATTTCATGAAAAGAGTGCAAAGTTAAAAAGAAAACAATGTTAACATTCCACTTTCCAAATTATCCATCTAAAATTAACCAAACAGGTTATAAGCATAAACAAAGCCAGCCTGATCTCAATTTGCAATGTATGTATTATGACTCAACTTTAAATGCTACCATCTTAAACTTGAAAGAAGTCCATTTTAATTGTCAAAATTTTTGAATCAAAGAAAAATAGTTACTTATGGCTCTATTATACACATTCTACAGAAGGTCAAGGGAAGGTTCTCAGGCTTGTTCTTCCCATCCAATCTCATTAAGAAGTATTTCTGTCGTTAAGGTCTGCAGATTGTGTCTGTTCACAAAATGCCAAAAGAACCTACACGCAGAATGATGACCACTGGCAGCTATGTTGTCTTTTCATATCCACCACTGGACCTCCGCTGTCCTACTGTCAAAATTTGAAATCTCCACAATGAGATGGATACAGGTCTAAACTCACATTTTAAAAGCGTGCTTGAATGCAACAGGCCTTACTATTGCAAATACATTTTGAGAAATCTCAGTTTCATCCTAGCTTTACTATTCACTGTCTACAACATCTCAGCCTTACAAAGAGATGGTTTTGGACAGTACACTTATAGTGTAAGTGTACAGTCAGAGCTTCTCAGAACTGTAGACATAAAAACTGAGGATACAAAACTAATTCTTCACCTTTGTACTGAATTCCACATCTTCTCTTTTGGGCAAAGAACCAACATTAATTTGACTTTTTGAATTTTGACCACGTTACTCATTTACATTGAAAAATGAAACAGTAGTACTTCATTCTAGCTGTATCACCTTCAGTTATTTTCTACTTTGGAATAACTAATGAGAATCCTAATGAATACCTACTTAATTACTCTATTTAAATGGAGAAAAAAATTATTTATCCCAGAATTATGGTTGTAAATGGAGCTACAGATCTCGAACTATCACTGTAACAATGAAAAATAAAATAGCAGCGGGACTAAGTGCTTATATCTGCATATTTTACCTGGAAAATGGGCATCAAAACAAAAGACACCCCCCTCAACTATATTCCTTTTCCTATTTTAAAGCCTGGATAACGATCATTCTGTCTACAAATACTAGTCTTTGAGATCTCTGTTTTCATAAAAACATTTCAATTTAAACTAAACCTAAGCACAAAAGAAATTACGTGAAAACCTTGATTGTGCTAACATTTATTTCAGTGAGAGACATGTAATGTACATTTCTGCATTGTTTCTACAGTGTTGTATATTTGATTTGCTGCTGGATAAAATAACAGATTTTGTGCTGAAAACAACACAAGCGTGTAAGAACCCAATACGTGTTCAGGACCCTCAAATCTTTCGGTAAGCCATTACAGAGAATAACGAAGATGTCTTTTTAATTTATTTATGGAAGAGAGAGAGTCTGGTAGTTAAAGCACAGGGCTTGAATTAAAAGCTCTGGTTTCCATTCTGAACTTTCTACAGATTTCCTCTCTGACCTTTAAGAATCTCTCTATGTCTCAGTTTCTGTGCCTGATAGGAGATAATTAGGAAAAAGGAAAAACCAACACCACACCAAACCAAAAAACCCAAACCAAACAACCCCCAGCAGCTACACAGTGCAAAGATCTCCAACCACCTTAGTAGCTACTGCTAATGATGCCTCTTTAACTTGTCATAGCCTAATTTTGTACACAGGATAAGAACGGAAATATTTTTCTTATACCTGCGCAGAGAACATGTGTGCCTCACGTGCTTTTTTTATCTTTTAAGGTATAAAGAAGAAAATCTGTTGACCATTTGCAGGAAGAGTGAAGCAGCTGTGGTCCAGAATCTCTGGTTTCATAATTTCTGGACAGTTGGCCTCCTCACAGCTTTCTGGCAATCCCAGTTGTTGGGAGGCGAGACATACAAGGTTGGAAGTTTCATTGCCAGTGGTGGTTACGCTGCAAGGCTATCCCTTGAAAATTAATAATCCTCAACCTTTTTTACTTTTTTAATTGTTTACTAAAACAGCATTTCAAGTCTCATCTGACAGAATTGTTCCCAGTCCTAAAAAGCTGGATGACGATAGGCTGTCATTAACAGAAAATAACTCATCATCTCTCACTTCAGCAAGCTTTTAGTATGGATAAATCACACCTTGTTGCTGATTTTCAGGTAAGTTCATTTACTGAAGAAAATTCAGGATGCTACTGATGAATTGGACATTTACTCCTCATTACAGCCAAAAGAACCCCATCAAAACCAGTGAATTATTATTTTCTGGTAATAGCTATTAATGTCTCATCTGAAGGAAGGGAAGGAGTATTAACATTTTTAAACCAAGCAATTGTGAGATACTTGTTTTACAAATTATCTAGAAGAGAACATTTTTGGCTAACCCTACCTCAGTTGATTTGCAAAACGAGGGAAACTTCACTGGTGTTTGGGCACCAGTGATCTCCCCAGGGCCTGTGTACATGATTTTAGATTTCTGTATGGTTGAGAGAAGCTTTAAGATGAATTTGATCTTTGCTCACATCAGGTTTTCTTCTTTGCTAATGTTCTAGTACTAGACAAGACATGGACACACACAACTTAGAAAGTAATGTTTCCTGTTATGCAAATTGGCGCAAACTACCTCCCTTACTCAAAAGTTCTTAAAAAAATAGGAACAGGCTGCTCCTATATGTTTGTCAATATTTAACAATTTGACAGAATTATCTAGCTTATTTTTACCTCGTCAGGTTTTGTTCTAAAAAGAGTTCTAAATGTAAGCTGAGTTCAGGGCAATATGAGCAGTTAATTTTAAAGTTAGCTTGCCAAAATTCACCACATACGATCTATTTGCAGCAAACTAACAGGGTTTTCTCTTTGTTAAGCGAAACTAAAGAAAAAAAACAAAAACAAAAAACCACCAAAACCAAACACCACCACCGCAACAACAAAAGAAAAAGTTGAGGAAAGGAAAAAAGTGCTATATGACGAACAAAACCTTCCCTTTAACCCAAATCTAACATTTTTTTCCTCCTCATTTTTCATAAAACAAAGGAAATAAATATCTGGACAAGCCTAGTTTTGTTAAAGACACTAACTTAAATTTCAGGGTATAAACCCACACAGAGATGTAACGTATTGGAACTGTTTCATTTTGTAGGAGAAGCTGTATAATCTTTGAGTCTCTGCCCAGGTGGGAGATAGGATGACTGGGTTCTAGTGCCTGCAAACTTGCCCTTTCCTGTATGTTAAGTGGAACAGTGTCATCAACAAAGCATTAAAATAACTGAATTTCAAATACCCTGTTGTGTTTAGATTCAGGCAATTTGCCGGGGTGTGAGAGCACCTGCTAGAGTCAAGTACCATAAGAAGCAACAGAAACAGATTTTGGGTATTCAGATGGAAAATTAGTGGCATACACATTGATCTTATTGGTGATATTGACTCATTTTGTCCAAAAACTTTTCTGAATCCACAACTGAAAAACGTTTTTGGCATAAGTATCTGCTGACTTGAACCCAAATTCATATTAGGTATTTCCAACCTTCAGTTTTTTTAACAAATAGCCAAACGAAAAACAAAACCAACCCCCCCCCAAAAAAAAAAAAAAAAAAATCCCAAAATAAAAAAAAAACGACACCAACCAACCTGACCAAAAAAACTCCTGACCACTCTAATAGCCCTTTCCTCACACCCAGCAATGCTTCACATGACACAGAGCACATAGCAAAACTATTTAATATGTCCTATATTAAACAGATTATTAATTACTTTGCTCATTTAGGAAGAGACTACCTAAGACCTTGCAGAATTTCCTCTTGCCTTACTTATAAACTTGAAGGTCTAGTATTGTCCTCATGCTAACATGCATATAATAAAAAAAAAGACTCTACATGTAAAGATATCCTGCTACATTTCTCTTTGGATCAATACTTCTGTCTAAAAAGGATGCTGTTTTTTATAAACCGTTGTCTCTAATGTTAATATTGTATCTGTTTAATTCATACAGCAATAATTATATATAATGCAAAATACAGCTACTCTGCACACAGTAATTTAAATCTTTTAAAAAATGCTTGCCCCCTCCACCTTTCAAAGCCACGTATACATAAAATAATTTAGTTACAAATCTCAACAAGCGTGCTTATCCTTCAGGCTCCATATGCAACATCACTCACCTCCAGGTTCTTCCACATGGCAAGCATGTGAACAATCAAACAAAAAGTTAAATTATGAACTGTATTCAGGACAATTATATTTTTTCCTTTTCCCTCCATCCCCCACACTGTAAATTCACACAAAACCCCAAAATTTCAATAATATTTTTAAGTGTCATGACCTCAAGTAAATTTTGAGAGTTATTTATGTTCTATTTAGAACTAGTCATAATACGCAATTTTCCATTTTACTTCTAATTCTGTTTTCTGAATATTCTTGCAGTTTTTGAGAGGGCAGTAGCTGAGGTGAGGAACAGACAAGTACTGTACATACTATATCCATGTAGTAGGTACAATATTAAATAGAACAACATAGGATGGAAACAAACCACATATAAATGAACACATTTAAAAATTATTAGTTATTATCCTCTTGGTAGAAATACTCTTCCAAACTGGTAAAAAGAGTAAAAACCTTTACATTTCAAAATATTTTATGCAATCAATGTTTTCCTAGATTTTAGAGCAACAAAACTGTTGTTAACTTGCAGCAGCCTCTGCCAGGCTAAAACCTTTAAGTAAAATAATAAAATATTCACTCTCCTGTTTTTCCAGTGCAGAGTATGTTCATAAATACTCTGATCACTCATCCATTAGCTAAGTTTCCAAGATGAGAAGCACAACTTGTCCTCTCAGAGTACATGGCAATGAATTCTACTATCACATATGACAGCACTTTCATTGAATACAGCATAAAATAGTAGATCATTAGCCAAAAACCGGACTAGCCCAACAGTCCAGTATTGCAGCTTTCCACACTCTGAATTGCACCAGTGAGATGGATGCAGAAATGTTTCCTTGACTTCTAATAGAGCTGCTTTGGCAAAAGCCACAGCATAAACAGAATAATGTAGCAGTACTGCATTTTTGTTGGCATCACTTATTTTGCTTGTGAAGGCTGGAATAAGTGATACCAGTAAAAATGAAGTGTTGCCATGATAAATGGTGTCCATGCAAGGAACACTTTGCCTGTGTTCCAGAGGAAGTGGTAGAGAAGTCCCAAAGAGAAACAACTCTGAAATTAACTCCACCCAAAGCCTACAAGCAATACAAAGAGATCTGTTGAAATAATGACTTAATTCTTCATATCTGAGCAATGAAAAAAAGGAGTGGTAGGAATGGAAAATTTGAGAATACCTAATGGCTCTCCATGGAGGTCCTGGGGATGAATGCAGCCTGAAAGTGTTGAGAGCCGCTGAATACTAACGCAAAGCTAAACCTCCAAGAACCTGTGGTATTTGCCCATCAACACTACTACCAGATAACAGGTTTGAAATTCCCTTCTAAATTTCTCTGTCAACTACAAGAGTGGGGTTTTTTGTTTGTTTGTTTTGTTTAAATTCTCAGTTTAAACAAAGCTTTTAATGAGTATGCAGAAGATTTCAGGATTTTGGCTTGTAGAGTAACCTCACAAATTTTAAGATAAACTGACTTTGTAAACAAGATCTCAATTTATTTTTCAGATACACTTTTCCTACCTCTCTGTCAGCAGGGGACTGCTGAATCCACAAAGGAATACCTTACACCACTCTAATAACTTTCAGTATACCACCAGTGGGCTTCTGAAGTTTTCCATATTTTTAGAAGAGAAAAGTGCCCATATTTCATGGCTCTGAAGTTATGTAAACTGGAAAAGAACAAAGGTCACAATACCTGGTAAAATCCATTAGTCAGCAGATGTCAGGTGTACATCTTGGTTGTTAACAGAAAGCATACATTTTTGCTGAATATTTTTTATTAGATTCATACTAGCTAACATTATTTCTGATGCTAATCCAAGATCTTCAAAATCAGGTATTTGTTAGAAGTTAAAATATTAAGTTTATATCTTGTATTCTAAAAGACAGGAGCTCCCCCCATGGCACAGGTATATCTTGTCTGTGTCCAAGAACTATACCTTCTTCTGTAATTTTGAGCCTTTGTTCTTCGTCTGGAGGTTTGGGTGGGGGCCATACAGATGGAATTCTCCTTGGAAAGCTTCCTTCAATGTAATCTGATGAATGTGTGGGTTGGCTAACTGCAGCCCAAGTATAAAGCTGGTCTTGCTGCGGTTATTAAAAAAAAAGAAAAAAAAAAGTTGAGAAGTTCATATAGAAAGACAAGCTCAAAATATCAAAGCTTTGACACAAATAGCTCAATATTCACCTCTATATCAAGGCAGACTGGTTTTTATGCTCTTCATCTCCTGACAAAGACTTAACATAAACCTATATTAAAAGAATTTAATGTTCCAGTTTTGGAATTACCTCTATTAACAATAGAAAAACTAATCTTTTCAGTATCTGCAGCACAATGAGATGCTAGAATAGAGTTCAGCACTTTTTTTGAGCATGAAGAGCTCTTTGCCACTTAGAGAGATAACAGTTTCTGTCCATCATGACTATACTTCTTTGCATATGGTTAATTTATAGGTTAGAACAAATATTTCAGTCCACACTCAATGTAATCTTTTTACAGCAAATGCACAAGCAAGGAAAAGAAGCAGGATTATTTCAGCAGAAATTAAATAGAGATATTTATTCTTTGAAACCCTGTTTTTGTCATTTACATTTCCATATTCATAGAAAGGCAGCTAAAAAGGTGAGTTTGCTTTTAGAATAAAATAAAATTTAAAAAAAAAGGAAACACCACACTCTCAATCCTCTGTGCTCACATCAGATTATATCCTTATTACTCAACAGCTTTGAGTTTGATTCACTTATTAAAAGTAGGAGACATCCAGACTGTCTAATGAAAACTAGGGCAAACTTGTGCTTTAAGCCAATAGAAAGATTTTAGATGACCACAATTTAAGTAGTTATTCTTGTGACTACCAGTATGCATCGACATGCATGCCTTATGATTATAATACTGCAAAATAAGATCATATTCATTACACTTCATTCATGCTATTACCTGAGTAAAACATTGGTGATTTGTTCTGCTGCATATTTCATTTTTAGATTAAAAACTTTTTTTTTTTTTTAAAAAATTTTACACAGATACTAAACATTGAAAAAAACATGCAGGGGGATGAACAAAATAATTTAACACTTTTTTTCAGATAATTGCTATTCCATGTGACTAAGCTTCTACTTGCCTAAAAATAAGTTGTGATACGAGTGATAACATTCTATTGAGAGTGACTTGCTTAGAACAGACAAATGCTGGTCATAAAGCAAAAAGTTTTGGTTTACAGAGGGTGCCTCAAACAGTCAGGGTCAAAGGAAGCTCATTAAATCTTTCCAGCATGAAAAATGTGGAAAAAATCCAGCCACATACACAGACCTTAGATAAAGGTAAAAATAAACGGATAAAAAGCTTAAAACAAAATCATGTCAGGTTCTTTACACAGCCCTGAGCTCTATGTTCCTTGAAAAGCCCATCCTTTTCCATTACTATGCTACTGCATTTGAACATCCAAACAGGCTCGGTTAATGCAGTTCTTTCAGTACCTTGGTTCCTGTGTCTAATTCCAGCTTTTTACAGGATACGTATTTTGGGGTTTCTGCCTAATTTCCAGTACTGTGGGAGTAAAAGGGAGAGTCATACCTGTACATACTGTGTGAAGAAAAAGAAAAGGTGCTGGATTTTGCTATTTGTCTTGTTTCTGCACCATCCAAATATCAAAAATTTGAGAGGAAAATAAGATTCCTTATTGAATGAATAAGTCATTCATGCAAACCAGAAGAAATTTTTTTTGCCAACTCTACTACCTTACACAGTACAGGGAACACAGGGAAGAACAAGATCTACAGAGGGTTAGCTGGGTAAGCACAGGCGACTTTCAACAGGATTGCACGTAGGGTTATAGGGCAATAAACCAGAAAACAACAGGCTGTAGATAGTATTAACATAGCATGAATGAGGAAGACAAACAGTTAAACTGTTTCTGGACATGGTATTTCATCATGTCAGTTCTTGAAAGATACAGTAAAATCATTTAATAACAGATTTTTGAAGTATGATTAGTCTACATGAATTGATGTATTAAAAAAATCATGGTATGTCTCAGAACTATTGTACAGATGGGATACATTATGAGGCTAATAAAATATGAAGTACCTACGTTCTTGCTGATAGAATTTACAGCACATAAACTATGAACAGTTATAAATTAAGACATCACAGAACTCCATAATTGACCCCTAACCCAACATGGGAGCTTTGTTTGGGAGTATAAAAGTCAGTATTTTTTGGTTTGTGTTGTTTTTTGGTTTGGGATTCTTTTCATTCACTATTCAACATAGAGAAGCATGATGGAACAGACTCATCATATAGCAGAAATTTACAGAGGTAAATGTAAACTTGCAAAAATGCCTTGGAGGGGCTTGCACTACAACCAAACATATAAACAAGGTACTCAGGTGTTCAACATGAGTATGTGTTATATGTGTTCAACATACAAACAAAGTATATAACAATAGCTACATTCAGATTACTTCCAAACTTATAAACATAATTTAAAATATGAAAAACCTTCATGACAGAAAGGGAAGATCTTTTGGGGGGAAGGTCTGGACTTCAAGTTGATAGTCCACAAACTACACTTAAAATGGGAGAAGATTAACCCTGTCTCCACTTTCGTGCCCTTTAAGAAAGATGAATCATTTGAACGTCCTAATTCCTACTCACCCAAGCTACTGTCCAAAATCTAATCCTCTTTACCCTTCGTCTTTAGCACCCTGTCAGTTAATATACCAACTCATCTCATTTCTCCTTTTCCAAATCAGATAATACCATAAATGTGCATGATTATTAGAACATTTTGAAGAAAGATATGCAGCCAGTTCTATGATGCTGAAGTACTATTCAAGTAAAAGAAACAATAATCCAAATTTTAAAATCCAGATTTGCTTTTATCATTAGTAATTGTAATATAAGCATCCAGAAACCTGGATTTCCACATCCAACTTTTTCTCCTTTAATCTTTTCATTTCAGAGGCAATTTTTACTAGATATCATTGCAAGTACAGCCAGTAAATACTCTTACCGTGATCAAGCTTTGAATACATCTGGAATTTCCACTTCATCTTGTTCAGATTCCATTATTCAGTGTTTAAAACACTTCTTTTTTGGGGAAAAAAATAAATCTCTCTTTCCTTGTAATAATGATCCCAGACTTATTTATTCAGACTTATTTCTGGTGGACATTGAAAGCTTAAAGCTGTTTGAGTCCAGTGCACTACACATGATGTCAAGAAGAGTTCTCGTTTCCACACATCCTTACACAGCACTTTCCACTGGTTCTTAAAACTGCAGAGCATTTGCACATGGGCGAGGCAAACTGCCTGCAGGATCTGATAATACCTAATCAATAGATATTTTACCACTTATAGATGCAAGCATTTACAATAGAGTCAGAGAGAGTCAAGTCTGCAGTTTAACTCACTCTCTTCCCCGCCAGCTCTCAGTAGGCACAAAGAATGGCTTTTTGTAACAAATTTTCATTCTTGGGTACCACAGTGTTATATTTTGGGTACATAATATATTAAATATTCATTATGTTCCTTCACTGTTTGAGCTAAAGATATGCTTTCCTGCTAATATTTAAAGATGGAAGCCAGTGATGTAAGCTACTCAAAGTAAGGGCCTCTAGCAAAGGACATACCAAAAGAGGCTGGTGGACCCAGAACTAGAGCCATGAGCTAGACCTGCAGCAAACATCAGAAGGCATACTGGTGGACCTTAGCATTCAGAAAAGAGGTCACACATTTTTCATGGAGAGGGACCAGGTTTGTTCCCTGGACCACAGACCGAATTAGAGATTAAGATCTCCCCCACTGTAGGAATATAATGTGCAACCTTGAACCTATGCTTTTGGCAGCTGTATTTCTCCGAGATATGCAGATAATATGACCCTCTGTTCAACACCACTTCATTTTTTAATCAACTGTTTATTTGCTTCCAGTTCGAGGGACAAAGATGGCCATTGTGAGAAATGCTTAAAAGAAGTACAAGAGAGAGAGTTGAAACAGCAATAAATGTATACACATCTGTCCAAACTGGTGGCAAAAGCATGAATTAGCAATGTGAGAAACAAGGGGGAAAAAAATCTGACCAGAAGTATTTTGACAGTTCTCAAGGGGAAAAAAGAAAAGTGCAGCCAGATCATGCATGGTGAGATGGGAAAGGTGGGGCTGTACAGAAGCCCACTACTATCAGGAGTAGCCTCTGCTCTTCAGCTCAGGACACCACTAGGTGGGGGAAGCACATTAGCAGCACCTCTAAACTTTCTTACACTAGAGTTGGTTCTAACTTCCCTGGTGGCTCCTGTGTTGTGATGGAATCAGGTGCTATCTTGCAGGGCATTTATTTTCAAATAGTAAACTTGAACAATTTTTCACTAGAAACCCAAACATTCAAAGTTATCCTGAAGAGGGGAGAACAGAAGGGTTGGCATGTCCACAGATGGGTACAAATGGGCCAGGAGTAAAACACAAAGTGGTAGTTACGAGAAAGTTCCTACTCATCAAATCAGTCTGGATGTAGACAGCCTTCCAATGGGAAGAGCTGGAGGAGTAGGGAGAGGAAAAAGTATAACTGCATTTAAGATGCAGTATTTAAGAGAGAAACTCATAGAGGAATTACATTTTATGGTACTCGGGACAAGCAGGAGCCAGACTCCATGACTCAGAAGGTGTTTTCCAGGCTAAGAGCTCCAAAGAATTTTCCATATTTGTATATAACTGCTTGTCATTTAGACTGTTTCAAGTGCATGGAAGGAAATATTTTTCTATTCAGGAAGTTTAATAATTTTAATATACTAAGTATACAACTTCTAAAATGAAAGAAAGTCAATTGCATGTTCCCATTGCATAAACAGTTAATAGGGCACGCAAGGTTTCAGTTTGAGAAATTAGAGCCGGACTACCTCAAAATGCTCTTATCAGCAGAAGACTGCTTTATTTTAAGCAGCTTTTAAAATAAAGAAATCAATACTATTAAGAATGGGGAAAGTGGTTTACTTTTTGAGGAGAGGTTCAGTTACAAAGCTTTGTCTGACCACTGACAGAACCAGAGCAGTGATTAAACATGGTTCTCGGCCTGTACTACCTTTGGCAGTACTAGTGAGTACAGATGCCTCCAAGGTTGAAAAACAGCAAGTCAGTCATAATACTGTAATATACGGCTGAAGTAGCACTTTATCCTCATGAACTAAATTTGATGCATGAGCATTTTTCTCAAGTAATTTTTTTTCTTTTCAGAAGACTGATGTGCCTCAACAATTAATTTTAAAACACTTCAAGTGTCAAAAAACAACGAAACATTTCTTTCCCATGAAATGACTTCAACTTCCTCAACAAAACAGAACAAACTTGCTTGATCCCATGAAACTTTGCTCAGCATTCAACAGCATATTGTGGGGATATGAGAGGCCAACAGAGCCCTGCAGTTAGGGCCCTCATGGGGAAAGGAAATCAGGAAACTAAATTTCAGATTTCCACATCTATTCTCATTCAGTTCCAGAGTTACTGTCTTTCTTCCTGTTCCCCAATAACTTCTACCTTTAATATAGCTGAATAGCTTGAACTGGTAACCTTACAACAAACTCCTTGGGAGAGGGAACAGTGGCTAGGCTTCTATAAAACAGAAGAATCTCAAGATCTAGCCTCTTTACACCCCGGACTTGAACTCCCACTTGGAAGATCACATCCCAAGACCACTACGTTATCAGCTGTTACTTAGACCACCTGACAGTGTGTCCTTTCTCATTCACTCTCTCCAGAAATTCTAAGTTGAGGCAAGAAGCTTCTCCATCAGGAGCTGTTTTCACTTACACTGACACAGTTCTGCAATAAGCTTGGATTCTGACAAATTTGAATTTATACAAGAAATCTGATTCATTAGGAAATTCTTTTCACCTTTATTCCATTTGAAAAGGTGATTCTTACTACTGTAAAAACTTCCTCTTGAAAGCAGAGACACACAATACACACAAATTCAACTCTCACAGTATTCTCAGTTCCAAGCTATAAAAAAGACATTGTGTTATGACTGCCATTCTTAAGAAAGTGAACTAATGTACAGAAAGTCATAAAATATAAAGATTTCTTGAGGTGATAAGGTGATCACCACGTTCACCCTGTGCACATTGATTCTGAAAATTTTAAACAGATGGTGTAAACTTAACATCCAGCATGTGCTTCTTGTAGTAGTTCTTCAGAATAACAAGCAGATAAGCAATGTTCTCTGCAAAAAGCAGCATAAAAACTAACAGCATCCCACATACAAAATACCTCAGTTGAAAGTGTATACAGTAGCATCACCACAAGTAAGTGGAAAGGAGATAGAAAAAGAAAAAAGAGAAAGAGAAGGCTAGAAGACTGCAGGGCCAGACATAACAACTATAAAATAAATATGCAATAACAATTAAAAAAAAAAAAAAGGAAGCAGGGAAACAGCATAACAGGAACACTTCAGCCCAGTGATCATCCCACTGTTTCCATTTTACTACTCACAGGAATATTCCGAGTTGCTCACCACAGAACACAGAGTGTCACAAAGTGTGACTGGGCAACAGAAAAGGAAGAGGAGACATGGGGGCTTTGATCTAGCCAAACTCAACTGCCGTGGTAACCTACACG
>NW_009623483.1:26073-50577 GCF_000690535.1 Cariama cristata
AAACAAATGTTAAGGCGGCAGATTAACAATCTGTTTTCTCTGCTTTATTCCACAATTTTCACTTGTTAACTTTTAAAGTCTTATTCACTACTGACTCCCAATATACTGCTGTGACAAATTTAATAAGATGGGACTACATTCAGTCTTACACATTTTATTCCCAAGCATTGAAAGTATGCTTGAAGAAATGCTGCATTGTTGCCAGCTTTGTGCTGCAGTTTGAAAGAGAAGTTCTCGCAGCTGAAGCAAATTGTCGGGAAAGTTGCTCTTTGGAAACTGATCACTGATATTTTGGCTTTCTGACTTCTGAGAAAGGAGTCTGACTGCAATCTGTTTATTCTCACAAATTTTCAGACCAACGTAAACAGTGCAAATTAGTTAAAATTAAGTAAAGTCCTCATGTCACTAACTCCTCTTCCATCTGACCTGCAAAGTCCCACCATCTGCTACTACTTAGCAGAAAGAAAGCAGTGTCTTTATTTCCTTAAAAAGCATTTGCATCACCACAGGTGGCCAGGAGATAATAGGAAAACAGCCATTTTTACAGCATTTCCCATTTATGCTGTCTGTGTCCCTGTTTCCTTGTGGAAGTGTTACTTCAGAAACAGATGACAACCTAGTCAGGCATCATACTATGAATCACACAAGGGGTAGTCCCTATCCCAAACTGTCAAACATGCCTATCTATAAAATCACATCATAACACAGTAAAGAAAGACACCCTCCAGAAGATGTCCATTTAGCTCTTTCCTTATAGAATATGCTGAAATAATTTGTAAATTAAGAAGGCATTAACAGCAGTACTCAAAACAGTAACAGCATTTGATAAAAGCACTGAAAAAGATGTAAAGAGAGCTAGCCCAATCAAAATGACACCAGAAATTAAGAAAGATGAAAGCTTAGTTTGCATTTCAGACATATGTTGGACCCTTCAGTGTGCAATAGAGATTAAGTTCCCCAAACAAGGAGTATGGATACAAAGATACGCTCAGTTTTCTTCTCAAAAGCACTTACAAAATGATAATGGAAAGCCTCTGTCACAAAATCATTTAAGTTTTCACTGAAAATTTAAGTGTTTTAAACCTAATGTTCAGAAACAACACACAAAACTACTTGGAAAGCTTGTCAGAAAAAAAAGCAGAAATCTGCTATGAAAGGAAAAAAAATGCTCATAGCTTAAGACTGCACAGTGTGAACTGGAAAATCTGGAATGTGAAGTCATAATTAGGGACTAGACATCCACAACATGCAGTAATCGCAACTACTGGATAAAATACAAATACCAAGTACAGTCAATATTTCTTAATAGCACAGTGACGCTAAATAAAGTTGCCTTGGATTGATAGGGAAATGCCAGCTTCTTTTATTGGTGTATGACAATTTAAATTCTAATGTAAATGTGTATAATCTATACACATTACAGATGGCTCTCCAAAGATAGCCATCTTCTAGCTTCTGTGACATATCATTAACAGAGAAACTAAGCAGCAGATGAGATCTCTACTTGTTGAAAATTATGATCCTCCAACACGTAGCTGAAAAAAACTTGCCTGTGGTTACACTCTTGCCAAAGATGCACTGTTTACTCAGCTCAGTCTTGTGTTTATTTTACTCTAATAGAATAATATAATGGGGTAATGCTAAAAAGCTTAGGACTACACCTGCACTACAGAAATACAGTTATTTAGTAACATGACACAGTCATTTTGGACTGACCGAGTTTCTCACAAAGCATTAATTTCTTACGTATTGCTCAGTGAGAGGATATTTTATTTTAATTTGAAACTTCAGAAGCCCTCTTGAACAAGTCACAACTGCTAAAAAGGGAAAAAAACTTAAAAGGTAAGCAGACAGCAATTATTCAAAAGGCAAGCAATTTTTTGGAGAACATTCTTTGAATAGGCTTTTGCTACTCTACCTTTCTATAAGTTGCATGTTTACTTGCTTGGCCTTTCTTTTTTTTTTAAAATTTATTTTTAAAAATTCTTTTTCTTTTATAAAATACCAGCAGAAGAATGAAAGGTTGTAAAGACAGCCCGACAAGTATGAAGTCATATCCATGAGGCAATAATTAGCAACCTCTCCAGGAGATGGGAAACTAGCAAAAAGGGCATCACATTTCTAGACAGTGAATCTGAGACTGTACATTTACTTGACTCTTTAAAATACTCTTTACATTATAAGAGGAGTAGGTAGGAAGAGCTACAGTGAAAGGTTCCACTGCTGCTCAGCAGCAAACATCTTAAAAATCCCAACCCTGTCTTCTTCAGTTACTTTTAAAGCTTTGTTTAAATTTTATTTTTCAGACTAATCTTTTCTTCTGGGCATCTGCCACAATCTGTTTAGAAAGAAATAATTGATAAAATGGGCTAAGATAGAACATGAAAGTTTTCTCAGTAGTTCTTCAAACAGTTTTAAAGTTTCTATCCTTTGGGCTATGACTTGAAATTTGACAAAAAGGTCAGAGATACTTCAGGAACATGCCATTTCCAAGCATCATTAAATTCTATCCAAAATCCGACCAAGTTATAAGCCTCTGAAAACTGGACACCATTCTCAGCATAAATGTGACAATAGCTGCTAGTTCTCTAAAGATTTATGCTTTCATTGGATATTTGTTGGTCCTTCATATTTGCCATACTCTAACAAAGGAGTAAGCATCACATCCACAAAGCATAACCTACAGCAGAAATACAAGTGCTAAGAATTTAATTTAAACTGGATTCCAGGAGACATTATAATACTAGTCGAAGAAACTAAGAGCTGTGAAAGTTGCCTTTACTCTTAATGCACTGCCTAATTGCAATCAGATAGTTTGGAAGAGAAAGAAATAGGATCCAATGGGAAAAGTCAAAGAGGTTGTGTACAATTTTTAATGGGGTGAGGCAGAGGCCCACACTGAAGTCTGGAATATCTTGGGAGAAAGAAAAAAAACAGATCTCTTGTATGTTACTGAGAAAACAGACACAAGATGTGGATATACAGTCGTAAGACAGGGAGAACTAGAGGTGACCACCAGGCATGAGCAATAACGAAGATGAGAATATAATCAGAGTGTGCAATTGCAAACATTTCAAGGCAACAGAGAGTTCAGCATTAGTCATGTTAAATTAAATTCACTGGAGGACATCCAGAAAAGGAGATCAGAGTGAGAGAATAGGACTTTTAAATAATCTGTTTATATTCATCTCAAGCCATGAGCAATAGATCACAGAGTGAACAAAACCTAGTGAATTATTTTCATAAACTGTGACCTAACATCTTCAGAAAACAAAGTCTGTGGGACCACACTTAAGCAAAAGGGAATCATGGATTTTATTCAACATTAAAAAAAGTAAGTTAAAGCTCAGAAATACATGGGATCAGTCACAAAAGGAGAAAAGAAGAGATTCAAGGAACGATTTCAGTGGAAAAAAGGTTGGCAATTCTGAAAAAAAAAACATGCTAATGGAGTGACCTAAGAGACTTTATAAGAACCAGACTAAGACAAAAATCAAAACAGCAAAATGAGTAACACTAAGGATCAAGCAAGCACCAGAGCTGGATGTAGCAGAGAGGAAGGACAATGAGGTGGCAGACAAACCTGGCTGGGACCAGGACAGAGTTACAGAAGCTTCGTTGATGGCACTTTCAGCTGAGTGAAAAGGACACCAGCCAAACTGGATGCAATCCAGGATTGAACTGGAGGCATATCTGACAAACTGAGAGATGAAGGAAGAATATGGGACTGGCTGTGCTCCCAATTTAGGAGTAAGGTCAAAGACAATGTACCACCTAATTCTAGATGGGTGAAATTTAAGTATTACTTAAGACTAGTTTAATATTAAAATCCTGTTCTAGTGAATTAAAAAAAAGAAAGCCCAATTAAGAATAAAACCAAAGTACAGGCATGGAGAGAGATGCAAGAGGGGATACGAGTCACAGATATTACATGTCCTTTTTTAAGTAACATACAGCATCACTGTAAGTTTTTTCACACTCAGTTGTTTCATTTCCTTACATAACTATTAGCATTTATTTTCTGTAAGATATTTTATTTACCCACTCTAAGAAGTAAAATCAGCTAGGAGAAGCCCAGTTTTGAAGTTCTCACCCACCAGAGTTTATACTGCAATTTCTAAACATTTCCATCCTTGTAGGGCATGTAAAGAATAAACAGGCAAATGTTCTTGTACTGTGGTCACTAAAGCTGAAGCAGTACGTATTCCCAGACTCAACAACAGCAGCTCTCATCTTTGTGCCATGTGAAATTCACTTGTTGAGATCCTAGTGTTCAAGACAGATGTATGCTCCTTTGAAGTAGGATGCACTACTAGTTGCATCCACATACACAGGGCGTTACACCACTTCTGACATTGTTTTACAGGAGCACGATCTATTTAGCGGACTTATACAGAAAAATAGTAACAGAGCATTTGTGGCTTACTGATAGTCCAATTCAAACTAAGATCACTGCTAAGCCAGCAACATCTTAAGTTGCTGACTTTGACACGCTGTTCACATGGCACTAGGCTCAGCTACTGTTTCTTTTCAGAAAGTCCATCCTGTTGGATACGGTCAATGAAAGATAACTAGAATAATTCTGTTACTCAGACAAAGCACAGTATACCAGTATAATAAAAGACCCTCTTCTGCTTCTTTCCAAACTTTTCATTTGATAAAATCTGTTTATAAGCGAGGAGATTTTTTTTTTTTTTAAGAAGAATATTGTATTCAATACTCTAAAGAAGAAGAGATTAGCTGAATATATGGTAAAACCAGGAGAACTGGAAACATTGCCAACATGTTTTAATCAGCCTGAAAAATAAGAAATGTGTCTTTTCCAGTAACTTTATTGAGTATATTTAACCATAAACACTTTCAGATGGTGTGTGATTTTAAGTTGCCTGAATAACCTCAGTTTTATAGTCACACTCCATTTTTCAATTAATTTCAAAAAACAGTTTGAAACTGTTTTAAATATTTTAAAAAAAAAAAAAAAACAGAAAGGTTGAATATTGTTAGAGGGACTATGGAATGATTTTGTGGATAAGCTAGGTTATCTAGGAAAGCTTGTTTATCTTAAGAATTCATCAGTCAAATTTATTCTACTTATTCTCCCTTCACCAGTTGTGTTAAATTATTCTTCGGGTAAGGTGAGAAAGATTTAAAGAGTTAAAAAGACTCACGTCTTCTCATATCTATGCCAATCACTGCTGAGTATTTCTAACCAAGCTTCAGCTTAATGTGTAGAATAGGGATGATCTTAACTATACCAGCAAGGTATTAAGCAGGTTAGTTAATATTTGTATGTTATTTTGAAGTTAGTGAAGAGAAAACCCCTGAGTATCTTCAGTCACATAAACCAATACAAATTATAAAAGATAAAATTTAATAGCAAGGATCAGAAAAATAAGTTCATTGTAAAACTTCATGGGTTGTACAGTATCATATGATAGAAAGACATACTAATGTTGAATTCATTATCGAAGAGGCAGGAAAAGTATGTTAGGCATTGTCTACACCACAGTTTTGTAATGGTATGCAAACACCTCAATAACAGCACTCCAGGCAGAATGCCCAAAGGCACAGATAACACTGTAGCTGGAATGCCAGCAAATTTGCACGGATCCCTGCACTATTTTGTATCAAAAGTCTTTTCAGCGGGAAAAAAACTATCTAGCACAGACATCCCATTTGGGTTCTGTAAAGTTTTGTGACATGCTGTTTTCTGTTGTTCCTTTAATTTATATTTTTGGTGAAGCAGGTATTGGATTGGAATGTCGTTAGTCCTATAGAGCGCTTTGATTCCAAGAAAAAGACTTAATGAAAACAACAGATAAAGAACAGTACAGCAGACTAAGATATGAGTTAAGAAACCAAGTTATTGGAGAACCTTTAAAAACTTATGCTTCCCTGGATACAAAAGGGTACACACCTGAGCTCAGAAAAATAGCTGGCCACTCTCATAAGGGCAATTTTCATTAAAAGGACTAACAGAATTCTCTCAGGACTGATAAGCCATTGATAAATCATGTCCCGGCTTGGCAAAACAGACAAAAGATAACTTTTTCTGTACTTACATCAAATGTGGGTGTGCTTTGCTGGGCACTCTGATTACATGGTTCCCTGAAGCAGTCAGTGAATGGAAGCAAAAGACCCATTGCAATAATGCGAGAACATAGTTTTTCTGCTTCTTCTTGTGGTGCATTTTCCTGCTGGCTGAAGAGTTTTTCCAGCAGAGTTCGTCCTGCCAAGGTGATAACACAGGTCAATAAGAATTTCTAGCTATCTACAGGACACAAAGATGAAGACATTACAATGTGTATTGAAAATCTCAACTATTAGAAGTAAAAATATGAAATAAAAAAATTCTTGAGAAAAGTATTCAATAATAAGTCTTTAATATAAAATATTTCTATCTAATAATTTGAACTGATCTGTAGCCTGATTAATTAGGATATTCAAGAAAATATATATTGTGTTGGTTACATTGTGGAATAGGAACTAAAACCATGAGATGCTACTTGCTACTGTAGCATCAATTTCCTGTTTATTTACATTATACAATTGTCCTGATGGGAAAACCAAGATATTACTAAGAAATGAAGTAACTTTTTCCAAGGGTGTCACACAAAGTTATTATAGAATCAAGTCTCCCAACTCTTGGAATGAGCCTTTTCTTGAATCATAAAATGATCACAGTCTTTAAGAAACTGTGTTCTATTTCTTTGGAGAAGCTCTCGATAAAAGAATAATAGAAAAGAAAACCTGATAACTATTCTATTTAAAATTGTACTTAATACCGCTCCAGAGCAGCAGAGTGCTTCAAACTAAAATGCAGTACCACATGCAGCAATTGAGAGAAGCAAAATTTTGAAGAGTGAGAAGAGACTTATTCCTATTATAGGGCCAGATTTCATGATCAAAGTGTTTTCTTTGTTATCTCACCAGAGCATGAAAGGAGGGTATATGTTATAAAGTATATTACAGTACATTACAGGCAATGATAGACGTTTGAAAGACCATTATGCTGTGTGCCGTTAGCCAGAAAGAGACTACAAAAATTAGTTACATAGGCAGACTGCAGTAAAATACAAATTGTAAGAATATTAAATTGCTTGATTAAGCTCTAAAATGTCAAAGACTGCCAAAGTTCAGATTTACAGGATAAAAATAAAGAGATGAAATAGATCTACTGGAAGAGAAAAGGCAGACAGAGTAATAAAGTTAATTTCACATTTTAGTATGAACTAGCTGTGAATACAATTTGTACCTAGATTGGTTTCTATAGTCTGTTTTTTTCCACCCACTCACTGGAAGCCAAAGGTATTTTCCAGAAAAAATATACTGCATTAAGAAAGTGTTTTAATGTCATAATAACAGCAATACAATAACAATAATAACGATAATAATACTGGTTTTTTACATCCAAATGCAAGATTTCTGTTTGATTGTTGTTTTTATTCAAAATGTAAAATTTCCCAGGCTTTCTGAACATACTAAAAATTTTTTCTTTTAAACATCTGGATGCAATTTATAAAGGATATTGTAAGTGACATTTAGCCCAAAGTTTCTGTACTATTTTAACTTCATGTGGCAATACAGCCTAAAATAAACAATATATTGAAATGTTAGAAGTTATTTCTAAGATTTTCCTCTGCACATCTAAAGATCTGATAATCATGAATTATTACTCCAAGTTTCCTAGCCTTTTATTAGACACAATACTGTACACTCAAGAGGATAAGATGGGGATAAACTTGTAAGAGACACAAGTTTTATTATGTCTGCTGATTAGTTTGCCTCTGTTCCTTGGTTTCACCACCTATAAATGTGATGTTAACACAATTGCTTATCCCGCTATTTAGCTAGAGTTCAGTTGTTAAATCTTCAAAGTCATTAATTAATTGAAGACAGGCTTTCTAACTGATATGTACTGTGATTTTTAACGACAATTGACCCATAGTTGCAGCAACAGTTTTCCCCTGCGTGAAAAAAGACAACAGTATGAAACCATGGAAGCGATGCACAAATGAGGAGCTATCTGCCAACAGACGTTTGTGTGATTTGTTTTAGTAATTTGTCTTTGGGTTGTAGTTGCCAATGCTTAGTAGTGCTGTAAAAGACAACAACAACAAAAAAAACCCACAACTCTAGTTACCATCCTCTTACTGCAATAAATGGATTCTCCTAGCTGTAAATACCGAGGTTAAGTAAGTTTTAGACAAGTAATAGTACAAGACTGGCATCACACTGGCACCAGATCACCAATAGGTGGCATTTCTGCTAGCATTTCTGGGGCAAAGCACATCATATTACCATAGCATCACCTTGTATCACCGAGTAAAGTTCAACAATATAGAAGGTTGTCTAGTTAAATGAGAGAAAGTAATGAGGATGAACAGGGGAGTCGATGCTTTACACTTATCTAAAGTGCACAGAAGAAAAAATAATAATAGAAAAATACACTGGAGGAAGAGCACTCTCTACAGACAAAAAATAGGACTATGCAAGAAAACTACACATTTCTTCATGCTGTATTTAAATGTTATCCATGAGTTTTGAATGTCAGACTTGATATACCTATTTTTTCAACATTTAAATAATCTTGCCATCTTTACAGAGTCTTCTCCTGCACATCCAAAAGCAGAATAGCTCCTTCTCTTCCTCCTCCCTGTTTTGCTTTCAGTAATTAACAGCAATAACATCCAAATGACAAAACAGTAAATGAGGTCTTTTTTTTTTTTTTTTCTTAATCCACCCATACGTTTGCTAATTTTTGTAGCACTTCTTAACAGTCTTGCTCAAGATCAAATATTTTGTTCAGAATCTTAGCTGCCATACAGTTGCAGTTTGACTTGCCGTGGTTATCAACTATTGTTGCTTAGTGATTATTAATCACTGTATAAACATTCTTTAGCATTCAGACAACACAGAATAAGCATATATGTAAAAAAAGTCACTAATGAACTTAATTTCTCTTACTATACTCTGTATTACCTCTGTCATTTTGTCCATCTGAACCTGAAGCATTGTCTCCAGTGTATTAGTAATCTTGGAATAAATAGGGTAGTAAAAATTATTTAATGAGATTAGCTAGTACTTTTTAGTCTAAAAGAATCAATCATTTAACTCCAACTAACTTTAGTACTATTAAGCTATCCTTTGCATCATGTATTTGATGCAAATTATTGAGTTAAAAAAAAAAAAAAAGGTTCTCAACACAAAGGTAACAATGTTCAGATAAAGCTGTGCTCTAACACAGTTTGTGTGTTCTTTACAATTCCTATGGAGACCTGAGGACAGACACAAAAATTTGAATTACAGAAATACATTTTGCCAGTTCAGTTAACACATTTTACCAAATGCAAGCTCAAAAAAGTTCAATTTTCAATGCATAGAGAAATAGCTTCACTATGAACAGCTGTGAAAAAAATCTCTGTATCAACAATAAACGGGTTATATGTTTAAAGCAATAATATTTAGAACAGATTGTTAAGCCACTGAAGTTTTGTACCTGACCAGCTAGGGCTTATCATCAAATGGAATGGTCATTACAAGTGTCAGAATCACTCACCCCTCATCAAACATAAAAACCAGCCAAAGTTATAAAAAGGACAATACATGTTTTCCTTACAGAGGAGCTAGGAGGCAAACTGCCAAAAGAAAGTGTGTAAATACTTGAGATGTCATTCATTTCCTCGAGACACCACCACACCGTGCTGTACCACCCAACGGATGGAGTCGCTGCGGCACTGTAGTTCCAGACAGGGCTGTAGATGTTTCACATGGGAGAACATTTGAAACCCACCGCTTACCAAGAAGTAGTTTCTCCCTTGTTAAGGGCATCTGATATTTCTCTTTCACTCTCAGGTAAAAGCCAGTTGTCACTACAGCAGAAGTGTTCCAGCTCCAAAGTCCTCTGCGTCTCGGGAAGGCTGGTGCCAAATCCGTCCCTGCCTCGCTGCCCTCTGACCCTACCTATTCCTGCACTGATATCAAAGCAATAGACCTTCGTGAAGCAGCAGAAACATTTATGATTTTGATTCAGGGCAAGATGAAGGTTATATTTTTGTTTAGGTATAGCAAAATACCTCTTTAACACTGGACTCCACAGGCTTTTAACTGCTTCTGTTTGGAACTAGAAATGGGTTGCCAGCACCCTATCTGCCCAACACATGCTTGGAATTAATTCAAACTAAAATGACTTTGTGCCTCTATGTGTGAGATTGACTGTACAATGTTAATCCCTGCATCTATTCATTAAACAGCAAAACCAAAATCACAGCCACATTTAATGCATGGGCTAAATTCCAGTTAACTTCAACTGCAAGATTTTGAGCTACAATTTTTCGTCTTTGATTTATAAACAAAATGTAGCAACAGCAGCCTTTTTCCTCAGACACCATTAATCACCTCATATCCATAGCTTACTTGAGGTAATACCTTCCATAGGTGAAGATGGTTGAAAATAATGTGGAATAACTAAATGATTAATGATTTCACAATTATGAAATGATCAGCTGATTTCTGTTACAGGGATTTAAATGCAACGGTAAAGTAAATTCTCTTGGTTGCCTTTACATGCCATGAAAATAGTAAAGAACAAAGATCTCTCAGCTCTCCTTTTTTCCCTAAAAGGTTAAGTTCCCATTTTTTGTATTTTAAACAACATTTCTTCCCAGAAATCTCAGGTCATGAAGTGTCTGAAGCCTATTCTTACCTTTCCCCTAAGTATTACTTTGGTGAGGGATGGGAGGCATACTAAGTTTTGAATTGGAGAAGCACAGCAGCTAAGTTCGAGCCTTAGATCAAATCAGTATTCTGAGGATCTTGCCAAAACCCTTCAGCAAATAAGATGACTGTAAACTCATATGGTATTTTTTAGGAGCTTAGGGTGACTTATTAAATCCAAGTAAGGGATAAAAAGATTTTTCTTTTTTCTTTTCTTACAAAGGACTACACAGTTAATTAACTAAAAGAATGGGAATATGAAATTAAGTTTGGAAGTATCAGGTACTCTGGCCTTCTGTGGATATTTTGTGATACTTTTGCTGCCATGGCTCAGCCTGGGTCTTCTGGCTCAGCTTCCAAATTCCATGTTCCCCAGCTTCATGCCATCTGCTGCTTCCTCCCATTCCCATGTAGACGAAGCACTATGATCTTGTCACCTCCTGTATGGCATTACAGGTCTTCATCCCATCCCTATGACCTAGACTTGAGTAACACTGTTCATCAAAACCACCTCTGTAGAATATGTAAGCTATTCACTGCAGAATGAAAATTCATAAGTTCCAGTATGGTTTTCATTCATACTGACTCCCTTTTTGAAAAATGCAGGTAATTGTATTCTTGAATACAATTTAGATTTACTATAATTTCGATTTACTTCAGATTTAATGCAACTATATTTACTCAAATGCAAGGTGGAAGGAGAAAGGAATCTACCCCTGCTAAAAGTCATTCTACAAATGTTGTTTCATATAATAATGAAATACTGTAAAATACTAACTATTATACAACATGCATAGAATAATTTGATATCATAATCCCACTTGGTACTGGCATGACACAGCCACAGATTCTGCCTTGGCCTGAAGAGGTGTCTGTGTGTACGTACTATGCCTCTTTCTATATGGCAACAACTGCTACAGACCTTGGCCATCAGTACTGATAATGTGAACCACCTTCTCTGTCATGACCTGGACTATGAGTCACTTTGGATGGGAGGAGTTGCCTATTTTAGAAAGAAGTATGTTTCATCTATTACAATTTATATTCCAGGGCAACCTTTTTTCTCCTCAAGCAGACACTAAAAATAAGGATCTACACTCTTCCAATACACAGGTGTGCCTTACACTTGATTGCCTATGGAATTATTGAATGTTGAAAGCATGTTCAGTACTGTCTGCAGAGAAATACAGGCAAATCTTGACTCAATGAATTCACATTATAGCTTTTTTCCTGTCCAGTCTGCTTAGAAGACCAACCTTTCAAAGAGTTACTAGGTGAGCAATAAAATCCTTAAGAACTAGCACTATCATGAGCATGTTGTTGGTGTTGGATTTGCTTAATTATTGAGGAGAGGGAGAGGCAGCAATGGAAGTGAGAAACAGGAGAAAACTAGAGTAGTCACAGTCATACTGAAAAACACACGCATGCACTGAGGCACTGCACTACAGCAGAGCTTGCAATAAAGTTTCCCTGAGGACTGTGCTGGTATAACCTCACATTTATCTTTAAAAGTTTGTGTCCTATCCTCCTTATGCTGCATTTGCAAAAGCCTGGGAGTCCAGCTGTCAGCAAGCACAAGTTGAGACTAATAAAATGAGTTATACTCCAAAAACTCCCCCTTCTGCGAGGCTCTTGTGATTCTCTCTTCTAACAACCAGAGCACTACACCACAATTTCACCATTGCCACAGCAGCTGCATCAGCACATCTTAACCTATACAGACTGGAGATGGGCTTTCCTTTTTAATTTTTCCTAATGCAGACTGAATAGCTTCAGTATAACACCAGTTCTGAACGCCCTATTCGGAGTCACATCAAGGGTTAACTTGTCTCATGCACGTACTGCTTACATCTTCAAAAGCTGAAATTGGCTTGCCTTCTTTTCTCCAGTTTACTCTTTTTTTTTTTTTTTTCCCACTTTCCACTTTAGTGAGATCAGAAATGCTCACACAGCAAAGAGATTTCATAAGCTTTGAAGCCAAAAGTACCATAGGCCTTGCTCTATTTTTAGGAGACAGTACAGGAAAAAAAGGAAAAGGAAGAAGAGATGGACAAAATGGTGAATTTCCATTTAGAATATATTTTCTATTAGGCTTATAAAATATAAAAAGACAATTGTAGTCTTCTTATGGTTTTTCATTTACAAAGGATACCAACTACAAACATAGTTCTATAAATTTTTAAAAAAGAGAGAACAGAAAACAAAAAGAAAAGCTGATTTCTACAGCATTCAAAACTTAGGAGATAGTGTACTTCAGATACCTGCTGCCCCATATATGTCTAATTCATTCCTTCCAATTTTTTTCTGTCTCCTTTTCTACATCAAGGTCACAGCTAAGTCAGGCCTAAATCACCTGGCAAAACACCTGAACTATGCAGCCCCAAGCATTCCTCAGAATGCCAGAAGAGGAAAAACATGTCTGAGATACAGGAATACTGCAAAGATTTCCATATTTGTAGATGAGATAGTAATTGCAACTACATGTAATTTCTTAAACACTTTGCAGTACAAGTTTTACTTATTCATCATGTTCCCTCAAACTACACAGCAAAAGCTTGCTGAATCATTTCCTAGGGGCAAATCAATACCACTTCATTTTCACCTTTCTACTGTTTAATGTACTTTCCTAGGTCTCAAATATACAAAGCACTGAGTGACTAACATTTCACATATAAAATTAATACTTCAAGGATCGAAAGTATTACATTCCTGTAATACTTTCATTTCATGACCTTTTCAAATTTCAAGTTTTTCAGTTAACCTGTACCAGTCAGCCTATGTATAAGGTGCAAAATGTGACTGCTGAGAAAGAAGAGGTTTTCAAAGGTGCACATGGAACCTGGGGAATGAAATAGAACTGGAAATCCATATTCTAGCCATCTCTTCTTCTCTTCAAATAACATGCCCAAGTCCTACATAAACATATATGAAATACACATTTGCACTAAAAAAGTAACAAATTAATTTAGTCTCTTGCTTGCCTGAAGACTGACCTGGGAGATTATGCCCAGTATTCCAGGATTAGAGACTTCATTTATTGTCGTTTTTCACTGCAGAGTTTCTAATCCTCTGTTGATTTAGATTGGGAAACTGTTTCAGATCTCTCATCCTGTGAAGTTGTTTTGGCTGTTTTGTTTCCTTTTTTTTTTTTTTTTTGTTAAAAAGGGATTGAATTTTCATTGACAAACACTTTCCTAAAAACATGTGACAGTTTTCTCACAGCCTAGTTACGTGAAACATGGAAAACCCACCAAGCAACAGGCCTGCACACACAACATGGTTTCATAACAAAAAGAAAAAAAAATCTAATCCTTCCATTACAAATAAACACAAAATAAAGTAAGTCTAATTTCCAGGCAACATAAACCTTGAAAATAACAAATTGCTATAATTCTATCATAAAGATATTTCCTTTTGTTCTTATTAACAGTGTAATAGTTAATATCTGCATTCACTGCTTGTACACAAATATATGTTACTAAGAGAAAAAACCCAGAGGTAGTATATTGATTTTTTTTATATATTTATATTGTATATGATCATATTACATATAATATATAGTAACTTATTCTTTATATATCTATTTATATCTTATATTTTAGTATTTAGAACAATACTAAAGTTAGGGATGTGTGGAAATGCCCGAGAGGATTGTCCTTCCTTCTCTGATGTTCTGTCTCCAGATTTCCTGGCTCTGTTCACATGGATGGTATGAACTGAATCCACACATCATCTTAAATTCAAAAGTCAAAAGCAGAAAGTCGGTCTAAATACAACAATTAAGAAAAAGACATATATCAATACTATCTCTCCTCTCTCCCCACTTTTCTATGCCTGCCTACACACAGTTCAATGTAATTTCAAAGTCAGAAATATATATTTATTAAATTCCACATCTGTCAGCCCTGTACCTGATTATCACAGTAAACACCACGCTTTACTTCTGCCAAGCTGTCTGAATCTCTTGGCATCTCAATCTCCCTCCTTTTACACTGTCCCATCTCTTAAAATTCTTCTTGACTGACAAATACTTTCCATGAAAACTCTTGACTAGCTCCAAGTTAGAGCCACAATATATCAACCTCTGTGCAACTCAAGCAAGTAATATTTTTTCCCCCTCATTTTAGCCCCACAGTTATCACTAATCAGTTAAACAGATTCTGGATTGTGCAAGACAGCTTGAATAACCATATCATTGAGATTTCAACTCACTCAGCTAGAGCAAGTAACCCATTATGCAGTTACAGAAAGAGAGTCACACAATGCTAACAGCTTCAAGTGTTAGAGACATCCCCAAAAAAGCTAGGGAACACACGTGTGTGTGCTCCCTTTTGGAAGCAAGGGCACAAGCTGCTGCTGGCAAGAGAATCCTGCTGCTACCCCCAGGGTCATTGCAGTGCATGCAGGGCAAAAGTTGGATAAAAGCCCCTGAAATTCTTCCAATGGAAAAAGTGGAAGTCTGGCAAAATTTGAAAACAAGATTCTCCAAAAATAAAGATGACAAGGAAAGATCCCAGATTTAATGAATTAAAAAGGCACTCTAGAAAGGATGTTATGAACAAACAGTTTTCAAAAAAACCCATTTCACTCTTTATCTATAGCGTCCCTTGAGCGAACCAGACGGCTGTATTTTAAAACAGCTTGCTCCACTTGTGCTGGCTATGAGATGTGGCAACAACACCAATTTCAGCATATCCCCCAATGGTCTGTTAAAAGATTACTTAACCACATGCCATATTTGCACAAATTATGCTGGAAAGAGCTAAAGCACTCAAGTCAAAATCTAATTATTGCAGACTTTCATCCTCATGAATGAACTCCCAATGCCAGCCCAGTTCCTAATTGTTAAATTTGTGCTATAATACAGAAATACAAGAATTTACCAAAAATTTTACTTGGTAATGAAAATGTCAAGTCATGTAAATGCTATGGTTGGGACAAAGGTCAGGACCCAGCGCTACTCTTGTGTTGATTACCCAATAAACTTCCACAGCCTGACCAAGCCTATCAATCACAGCACTAGGTAGGAGGAGGCCAAAACAAAGCTGTTCCTCTCAGAAGCAGTGACAGAGACCCTTATCAAAACCACCAGTAATTTTCTTCTTTGGGTAAGTGATTTGCAGTGTTGCTATTTTGTACAGAAATCCAGATGAATTCCTTCCTAACACTCTTGCGTTGTCTAGAAAGCAGCTGTACATAAAAAGTTATCAATGTAGTCTTACTGATCTTTGCTAAAACCATGCTGCATTTTGTGCTATTTTTCTTTACCCTTTTATCGTGTACTCAGTACCTAATTATATCTTACCACTTCCTTCTTCAAGACTCATTCCAAAGCTTTGCTTGTTCCTGCAGTCAAAATTAAGATGATTAAAATTGCCTTGATCATTTGCAATAACAATATAGTTCTTTTTCTAAAAAGTAGGTATTATAACTTTGCTATCACCAAAGGTTCAAAATATATTAAAATATTTGTGATGTCCTGCGACAGTGCTTTCAGAATTCTTGCAGATTAGCAAGTCTCTGAAGCACTCTGTCTCCCCAACGTGAACATTAAGCTCCTTGAAATTTTGCTTTCACAGTGACTAAGATTTTACACCTTTCCCCCACACTGAATTTTCTGATATATGGCATATGTATAACAGGATAAGCTGAGACAAAGTATTAAACTATGCTTTCATCCCTACCTTCTGCTATATATGTCATGTATATAGTGAAAGGTAAGAATGTATCTTACGTGTCACTAAATACCTTTCAGAAGCTGAAGTTTTTAAATACCAAACAATTCCTCAAATATAATACAGCAGTGGTACACAGTACAAAATAGCTTTCTAAAAATATAGACAAGATGCACCCTCCCACAGCATTATATGGCCTGTCTCCTTTCGCCTTGATTTCTCTTCAGGTTCTACTGCAGTATTATTGCAGATTACAGAGGTATATTGCAAAATCTTCCCTAAGGATAGAGGTTTATGATAAAAGAGAATCTATATGTCTGTCTACTAAATCTTTTAGGCACCATATGCATCTTTGGCAACTTTCATATTGTGTTTTCCAGGTGCTGAGGTTCCTCTCAGCAAGCATTTAATACTGCCCATCTTTACCCTTTTAGTTTCTGTGGTGATTTGTGATGTGAAGGCAGTATTCTGTGCCAGGTTCTCACAGACTGCTGGAAAGCCACAATTCTTTCTGTCCAGTTCTTTAAAGTAAGAAGCTCCTCTGATGTCTTTTGGGGCAGCTATTACTAACAGCACCTTTTGTCAGTCCAAACTGACACACACTGTTCTTTACAATCCAATTTTGTAAAACTTCTTTATTCCCAATGGTTCTACATTTCATCTGACATTTAATGCAGTCTGGCCCATCTCTACTTTAGAAGTAAATCCAAATACTTTCTCAAGCAGTGAGAGGTCGCAAAACACAACTGAACTGAACTAGCAAGCCTCTGAACTGGCACACAAATAACAAATTTCTTTCAACCTACTCATTAGAGCCCCAGCATGCCTTAGCTTTCTTTCCTCTCCAGGATCTGTGCACCCAAGGCTTGACCATCTCCTCCAATGCTGATAATTGCTGATTTTTTAATATTTATCACAATGTACAAAAGCTGCTCTTCTTTGTATCCATAAACAAAAAACAGTAAGATGAAGAAAGGGGAAAGGCAGAAAATTAGAAATACATTCCATGAAAAAGAAAAACATATACATGCACGCCTATATATTTGTGCAGATATGTTCTAGACTTCATCTGAATAAAACCTAAGCATGTCTCTCTTGCTGTAACTGGACCTTCATGTTCTTTCATTGATGTAATCAAATATTTCCCTCAACTGTTTCTCAGCATACTGTATTGTCTTAACTCTTTGCATGACAAAATAGTGTTTAGGTACACACCATCTATTACGAAGGTAATGTTTTGTTGATTTTTTTTTTTCTTTTTTTTTTTAATGAAAACCACCTTTTCTTCCATGACTGTTAGCAGATTTTAATGTAGGTAATTATAGTGTTACCGCAGCATTGACTTCTTTTCTACAATGATTTTTTTCCTTATTAGTGCAAGGAAGAGGAAAGGATATAAGTTATTTTTCCCCTGGTACATACTACCTATTATGCATCTTCACGGGACATCTGCACCAGATCTCAGCATCAAATAAACTCTAGAATGAAAGCTGCCTCCTGTAATTAGTTCCACACTAAAGTTGTCTATGCTTCCTCCTGATTCAAATTCACACCAGGTTCAGAGCTCTGGCACTCCTGATAAATTTTATATAGATCCTGAGACCAAACAACTTGTATTTTTACTGACAAACATGAATGTCTCAATGATGAATCTCATTTGTGATTAGGCTTTCCTGCCACTGTTTAGCTGCATATGTCAAGATACCAAAAAGATTAAATTCTCAAGCATTTTTTTATTTCTTCTGTGTTTGTATGTTTCCATTTAATTTTTTGTATATTAGGATTTACTTTCACAACTGTGATGTTGTTCACACACCATCTCACAAACACTGCTTCTTACTGTTGCAAAACTGCTGACTTAATGGTTCTCTCATCTATGCATCCACAGATAAAAGAAGTCATGTTCTTTCTTTATCCAAGAATAAAGCAAGGTTTTGCATCAGAAAACATAACTCATCTCCTATTCATGGTCAGAAAGCCTATCTTTTTCCATCAATGTGAAGGAAACTTATTCTGGACAGCAGCAATATGGAAATAAAACGAGGAATAGGCATTTTGTACTCAAGGTAACACAGACCATCTGGTTGACCCTAACTTCCTTTACATGAACTGCAATGTAGGAACGCAGGAAGTTGCTGCTGCTTAGAGAAAATAATAGTGTGACACAGCTCCTGAACTCACTTTGCTGCCTTTTCTAAGGCACTTAATGAAATGCAACTGGCCTTGTATTATCATATGAAGAGACAGGAATGAGGTGACATAATGTAAAATCCTCACATCCTTCCATCGCCTTCCTTTCACAGCTTCCACCCTGTTCCCCTTGTATCAACTCACCTCATCCTCCAAAAAGTTAAACTGTATGCATGGAATTAAGTTTCCAGAAACTGTTGTATTCCACCTAGCTGCTACAGAATGATGCTTTTAAATGTACCTAAAAATAATCAAAGCCACAGTCATAGAAACACCTACACACATACAGTTCATCACCACTATTCCTTATGTAAGTGCAAATTTTGGTAGGAGTAGTTTATAAAGTATATACTTGGCCATATCTTGAGCTTGATTAAACTACAGCACAAACAAAATATCTTGGGTAATTAGTATTTTTGCATTTTCTGTCACCATGATTCACATTAGAACTTGATCTCTCATATACAGGCAGCCTAAAATATGCTTTTCGATTCCAAATCTATTTTTCTTCAGATACCACAGTATGGAGAAAAAAGTGAGGTCTGCTTCAAGAAATAGATTTTTTTTTTTTCTGCATATACACACTTTAAAAAAAAAAAAAAAAAAAAAAAAAAAAAGACAAACCACCCCCTAAGCTATTAAATATTAAATACTTTATAAATATTTAAAAAAAATAATACAGCACAATTACATCCAAGAAATATATTCAAACTTCAGTTCCATATAACTATTCCCACTGGAATAATCCACTGCTTTTTTCACAGAAATGAAATCACTGAAGCACACAATGTCCTTTAATGACCAGTTCTAGTCAGATCCCACGTGTCATAAATATTATACTGGTACTGTGTCTGAGATCCAAGCAGAGCTGCATGGACCTCCAGCTATAAACTGTCCTTTTTCCCTTCCTCCTTTGCACCTCAAAAGAGACCAGCACGAAACCAAGACAACGCATTTCTACTCCAGATGCAATTCAGGTTGGCAGTCAGACTTCAGAATGGACCTGGGTTGCTGCTCAGAAAGAGGTTGTCACTCAACCCCATGACCAAAACCTGCTATTCCCAATAAAGTTCTAGATAAACATCAAAGCATTAATCATGAGACCCCATCAAAACAAGTCTGCGCCAGCACTGCATTCCAGTGATATTACTCATGTTTCTCTGATCCCTATATTGCAGTGCTGGCGCATTAACATTAAAACAACTTACCAGCATTCAGCAGTCTTTTCAATCACAAAATCAATCAGGTTGGAAGAGACCTCTGGGATCATCGAGTCCAACCTTTGCCCTAACACCACCATGTCAACTAGACCACGGCACTAAGTGCCACCTCCAGTCTTTTCTTAAACACCTCCCTGGGCAGCCCATTCCAATCCCTAACAACCCTTCCTGTGAAGAAATGCCTCCTCATTTCTAGCCTGAACTTCCCCTGGCAGTTTCAGACTGTGCCCTCCTGTCCTGTCACAAGTTGTCTGGGAGAAGAGGTCGATCCCCACTTCGCTACAACCTTGTTTCAGGTTGTTGCAGAGAGCGACCAGGTCTCCCCCTCAGCCTCCTCTTCTCCAGACCAAACACCCCCAACTCCCTCAGCCACTCCCCATCAGACTTGTGCTCCAGACCCTTCACCACCTTCATTGCCCTTCTCTGGACTCACTCCAGCTCCTCAAGGCCTGTCTAGTAGTGAGGGGACCAGAACTGAACACAGTACTCAAGGTGCGGCTTCATCAGTGCTGAGTACAGGGGGAAGAACATATTGCTGCCCATTTTCAAACACATTTTACTGTAGTTAGAATGCAGTATTGCAGCCTTTTCCCCGCTGCCCAGGTTTGGGTTTACTAGGCAAAAAGAGGAGCATCTTTCCCTTCACATGCTTACTAGCAGCACCCAGTGTAGTGCATGATCCCCTATCACATGGAGGGTTGTTGTTGGGCAGCTCCCTTAGAAGACATTGCACTGCCCTGCCGCCATCTGATAAAAGAAACGCTTGTATTACTCCTAACAAACATGATCAGTGAAACAGTAAACCGTAAGTAGTCTTAAATAGCAGTTGCATGACAAATAGTCTCCTCAGGATGCCAGTCAATAGACAAAAATCTTTCTGTGCATCGTCACATGAATCAGAATGAAAAAAAGAACTTGAAAAAGTATCTAAAAAGATCTACTTTATGTCTCAGAAACAAACTTTCATCTTGTTTTTTGAAGTTTTCACATACTTATCTATACTAAGACCTTTGTATATCCCTGCAGATACTGCACTGGAACTGCAAGTGGGTGCAGATGACATTGTCTCACTTCTGCGCTGTACTAAAGTGGCCATTGTGAGAAGCAGGCTGGAACTCCATGGAAGTCAGAAAGTGGCTGTGAGCACACAAGCACGGGACTGACTTCAGGTTTTGTTTTATGGTAACCAGGACTTTTTGTTTGTTTGTCTCCTGCTTACAGGTAGAGCAGGACAAATATAAAACTCTGAAGAGAAATTTAAAGATAACTGATCTGTTTGAAAGAGATTCATGCAGCAAGTGTGTTACTACCAGCCAACAGAGATTAAAAAGGGCATGGGTTTGTCTGGGTCAAGTTTAATTACGACCTGGGGCTGCTGATGGGACTCTTACGTTCAGTTTATGTAACAGACACCCTTACTAGCTCCTCTGCGATCACTGCACCTCAAATTAATGCAAGGACAAACTCCTTTTCAATCAATCAAGCTATTATCTCTTCCATTTCAGTTATGTCAATGTATGGAAACAGCAATTTCATTTTCACACCAAGATACACTCTTAATGTTAGTGCAAATCATTCATTGCCACATACTGACGTGAAAGAGCCAACCCTATTCATTCAGGTTCAGCTCTTCTCCTCCTGGGACCACAGCATAAAAGCCGTGGCCCCGCTGTGCATCAGGTAATCTAGAACTTGTAATTACTGTCACTGCAATTTCAAATACTTGAATTCTTTATCATAGAAGAAATAGATCCGATGCTTGAATTACAAAACGCCCATAAATTTGTCCACACCACATTCTTAACCAATGCATCAAATTTGAAATACCATACTTTACTTATTTGTTATATAAAGCAAAATAAAAATATACAAAGTCTCTACCATTCCAGTTGTTGGCTTCCATCTACATTTTACATTAAAACAGCCTTAGAAGAGTTCATACGGATCATTGTGAAAACCAAATGGCACACAGCCAAACCACAACATAGTGCAAAAGTAGGCCAGTCATCTGCATAGAACCTGCTGTCACTAAAATCGATGACTAAAGTGTTGTGGAATATTTTGCTTGATTCTAGTTAGAAATGCAGAACAACACTGCAGTCACTGCACAGAAAGATGGGATTTAATGCTCTAGGCAAGAAGCTGATGTTTTCTTAAAAGACAGAAATGAGTCACTATAAAGAATGTTATTTCTAAAAGCCTGATGGTAATCCCCAAATTGATGCATCTCATGCACGCAATTAAAATACAACATTTTTCAAAAGCAGTATTCAAATTACAAGGAAATTATTTCTGTAATTGTTGCTTTGCAGACTGGTTTAAAGAGGCTTTTCTGCTCTTACAGCAATGACAGTCAGTCTGTAGGAATACTAATGTTAAGTTTAATTTCCCTTTTTTATGTACACTAGTTGTTAGTTTTATACTCTTGATAACTTTCAGCTTGTAAATATATTTTTAAAGATAAGAGGAATGATCAAAAAGAGATGAAGTGTTATCACATCATTTCCAGTTCCCTCATTTCAAGCTTTGCTGCATGAACTGAAAGGTATAATTGTCTTCTGCCTGTAAAGACAGCTGGTATGTACATGCAAATGAGGGTCACCGTAATTTCCATAAGAGACAGAACTACTGTTGCCTTGGACATTGGTTCTTTCACAATAACAGTCTAAAGTGTTGGTGGGAAAACAAGATAAACCAAAAATTATTTATAAGTAAATCAAAACCTTGTGAGGAAACATGAAAAAGTCTGTTTCCTGGAAAACAGGTCTCAAAAGTAATTCCACGTTCTTGAAGTTTGCCACTTAAAATTTCTTTCCATCATAGCACCACCATAAAGAAGAAAGTCTAATTACTGATGCTGCGATTTAAAGCTTTGCTTTCCCAGTTGTTTATAAGCTGTCAAATGTCGATAGCAAAAAAAACAATGTGCTTTTTATATAGTATAAATCTGAAAGTAGTAATGACCTCAAATTGTAAAACTTTAGATAGGGATGTCTGAAATTAAATCTAAGACAACAGGTGGAAGGAATTTAAAACACAAAAAAAGATTCAGCTCTCTTCACAGGGGGCTGGTCTCCTTCAGAGGAGGCTGGCTTTTTTTGTGTTAAAAACTTGAATTCTCATTTCCAAGACTGAAATTGGGGATTTCTGTTCAAGACTGCCAAAGAATGAAAGTATTCTTGTGATTTGAATCTGGAAAATAATATTAATGCTTCATCTGAGTATTTCAAACTCTTGGAGTTGGCTGCTGTGCAAAAAGGTCACTAATTTTAATTTCCGTTTCCAGACAGGTTCATTCATCAGTATTACTGTGACATCAAGCAGAGTTGAATGTGCACAAAGAAAGCAACTATGAATGCAAATGATTACAAGTTATATAATTTTAAAAATCTACACTATAAAACAAGATAGTCTTTTTATGCAAAACAGTTATTGATGGCTTAACTGTTTTCTTACATGTGACTTTTAAATCATGTCATTGTTCCCTTCATAAACCATACTATTTTGTTTAGTTTTCATAAAAGCACAAAAAATTCTCATTGCATTTTTTGCAAATAACTCAGGTACATGTGTGGTTACTGTGCTCATGCGCTTACAACAGACCTCCATTCAAAACAAACCTGATTATAGATTCAGCTGTTTTAATCTTGTAACAGATGCCTGTACAGCACGTTCTCTGTATTTTCTTAGTTCTACAGTTTTCTTAAGTGAAAAAAAAAAAAAGGAATATATTGTTGAGTTTCCTCTGTGTACATATGTAGTATGTGGCAGAGGCCTTCTTTATTTGTCAACACATTAGCTTTATATAGAAACTTCAGATGAGAGGGAAGAAAAAGGGGGGAAAAAACCTCAAAGCGCAGGGAAATATAACCATCTATTCACACTATTTCATTTGTAAAATCTATATTCATATGCCTTTGTGAGAGGATGCAAGCTGCTGAACAGCCAAGGCAAAAGAATGCTTTCCTGAATGGTCACCTTATGTAGCCCAAGCACAGCCTGCCACAGCTACCAAATTCTCTTCTCCATTTTATACTGCCTTTTCAAGTCATTAAGATTTTTCTCTTCTCCTCTTTCCTCTTTCTGAAGGGGAAATTGATTCCTTTCTGTAGTGTTGTCCATCTGTACTTGCATGGCTTTTTCCTTTTTGTACTAAGCAAACCCTCATCGCTGCCTCAGTCTAACACCAGGTGCAGCTCTCAAATATTTACAGTCCCCCAGAACAGTGCCTAGCACAAGAAAACCCCAAACAGGATCACAGATACAGAATGCTTCGCATCTGAAAGATCTATTTACGCAGAGAGCTGGTCTGCCTACAACAGTGCAGCTCTTAGCATTTTTCAACAAGAATAATTTAAGGTATCGAGCCTTTTCCTGCAGGATTTAGACAAAGGAGAAAAGCAGAAAGAAAAACTTCAGAGTTACGCACTTCCTTTACTGGCAGTACTGCCAGGCTGACGCTGAATAAGGAGGCTACCCTCATTAATGAAATGTGACTGTGTTTGTAAGATCAGGCCTTTGATTTTAAAACTGTCAGCACAAGTAAAGACAATGGTACATTCAAATATTTTAAATATATTTTCAAAGACTCTCTGAGAAAAAAAGCCTTAATATACATCACTCACCTGAAAAGACATTGGGAAATGTCTCTGTAGAAGCCTGCACCCCTGAGGACTTTCTTGAATGAGTCAAAGGCACTCTTT
>NW_009623483.1:50608-70598 GCF_000690535.1 Cariama cristata
CCGTTTGAATTTTTTCTCTAAACTCCTTGTGCTCCAAGTAGCCTGCAGAGCCCACCTTCTGCGTTATCTCGCATTTGTGATTAGATACCTCTTCTGTCCAGTCTGCGGAACGACTAAATAAACCTGCCAAACTAGCAGACCTCTGCTTCTTGATCGAGACTTTTTCTTTTTTGTGGAAGGACTCCTGCCTCCTTGTAAAAAGTGGGCTCTGGGATGGGGAGGGAGAAGGTGAATGGTTGGGAGAACTCAGTTGCCTAGTTGTGGTTTTGATGTAACAGGGATTAATTAGATAGGGCTTAAAGCATCGGGAACCAAGCATCGGACTGTCTGCCGTCCCCTCGGAGGACAAAATGCCATTTTTCATTTCCGTGGATAAACCATTATGCAGGTACTCTTGACTGGCTGACAGAGTGTGTTTCCCTTCCTGAGTCTCAGCAGCACGATCAGGGCCTGCATCTGAAATACCATCCTCTGTTACTGAGCCCTGCAAATCAACAGCCTGCACTTCAGCAATTTTAGTCTCAGCATCTGCTACTGAGGTTGGAAAAGGTTGTGTGGAGCTGTGTGTCTGAGACCTGTTTTCTACTGCAGTTCTATTTAAATCATCTTCTAGTTCACTAGCTACAGCATCCACTCCAGCAATCAGCTGCTCCTGTTCCTCAATCAATAGCTTATGTTCCCGTGTTTCAAATAAGCCGTTACCAGGAGAGCCTGTGCCATTTACCGCTTCTTTCAGTTCACGTTCAGTTGCACAGGAGATGGGAATGTTTTCTGCAATTTCAGATAGCGCTGGAAAAGCCCCCTCAGTGTCTGGGCTCCTCTCTTTGTCAGTGGTGGTTACTGAAAGAAACCGTTCAAAATCTAAGGGGGTCGCTTGTGAATTAGCCATGTGTTGGCCCATTGTTTTGGTGACAAGGTCTTCAGTTCCCATGTTAATTGCCCCCTGCTGCTGCTGCTGCAGTCTAATAGCTTGCTGGATATCAGAAAGCAAATCCTCTTGTTCTGTGGCTGAATGGAAACTGTATATATCCGTATCGGATCCAGAGCTGGTCCTTTGTCCATCCTGTGTCTCTGCAGCAGCTGGGACAGTTTCATTTCTGATTTCAAAATGTTCAACATCTGTGTCTGAGAGACCCCCTTCATCCGCAGAGATGCTTATATCTGGAGTTTTGGTAACAATTGAATGAGTGCTGTCCAGCTCTCCAGCCTGCAAGGCCTGGCTTTCCAAAACATCCTCCCGTGAACTACTGTTCCCATCTTTAGCCTTGGACAGATTTTTTCTGATCCTCAGATTTGAAAACACTGAGGCCCTCGAGTCCGACTTGCCCTTCTTCTTACCGGATTCACTTCCTTTTGCATGCTTCCCCAGTCCCCTTCTGCTCCCCGATACCTTCTTTGTGCCATCTGTATCCTTGGGCCCAGAGGCATCCTCTCCTCCTTCATGCACATCCCCTGTATTTTTCTTCAGCTTCCCATCTTGATTCCCCATGGTTTTTTGCAGCGCACCACCTTCGGTAATCAAGCCATGCTCCCCGATTTCATTCCTTTGGCCTGTCGGTGAGATCCCCTCTAGCGATTCACGTTTGTTTTCAAGCGGTGGTAAAGCAAATGCTTGCTGTGCCTCTCTCCCATCTGCTAGAGCTGCCTTTTTGCATAATGTGCTGCCTGCACTGGGCTCCGCCGGGACATGCTCAGTACAGCACTGAGAGCTGCAGACAGCTCCTTCCAATGGCTGCTGCTCCTGCCTTCTGCTGCACTCTTGGTGCTTTAGGAAGGATTCTGTGAAAAGTATTTCCTTTATAAAAGTCACTTCTTTTTCCACGGTTTTTATTGCCTGCATTGCAAGCTCAGCTTGTCACCGAATCATTTATAATTTCAGGATCTCAATGTTCAAGTTCCTGGAGGGAAAAAAGAAAACCAGAAAGCTCAAGCAAGGTACTTTAATTACTCTGCAATTGTTCTGGAATTGTTTAAATGAATAAACTCGTAACCTTGGAAAGAGAAATATTATGATTATTTAATACTTTATAAGGTGCTCAAGCATATGCTGCTTTGACAGATTACACAGTACCTGTGGTGATTTACATGCTTACTTTTTAAAGGCCACCAAAACATGATACATCAATACATAGTTTTAAAAGGAGAGTCACTCTGAAAGTAGATAAAAGAAAGATAATAAACAAAAAGCTCTTTCCACAGTTTTGAAGAGTTGCTTTTAAAATTCAATGCATTATAGTAATTACACTATAAAAAACCTCCCACAATTTGTATTCTGAGAAGGTAGATATACTATTATTCCCAGGAGAATCAACTCATCAATATTAAAACACACCACCATTGTTTTCCCTGATAAGAACATCTGGCATGAAATAAGATAAAACAAACAGAAAAAAAGCAGTATTCAAATGCTACTAAGGAAAGGATACAGTAAATCACTCCTGTATTTCACTCTGTATACTTAATAATTGATTTAGACACTGTCACTTGCTAACTATTTTGGAAGCTTGTGCAACAGTTTTAATCAGTTGCTTCTGCTCCATTTTTTGTTTGAATGTATAAGCATCAATACTTCATAAATACGTTTCCTGAACTTCCAGACAGGTACTTCCTTCCACTTTTACAATTTAGATTGAAAATAACTGGAATAGAAACAAAAGGGCATAAGAATGCCAAATTGCCAAGTTGGATCAGTTCAGCAGTTCAATATCTTGGTTCAACACCAGCCAAGAAGCAATTAGATAGATTTCTGTTTATGATGTATCATCTCTAAACTCCCTGGTCTATTAGGTTCAGTTTCTGTGAAAGACTTTACGTATTTCTAACACCTCTGAGCTTCTTTACTAGCAACTTCCCTTTCATTGGAGATTGCTTAAGACAATACATCATTCCAGGGAAATATATCCTATTGCTTTACCTAACTCTTACTTTTGGTATAATTTTCTTCCTACCAGAGGTTTCACTTGCTTTCCTCTGCCTTAATACACATTAAAGAAGACGACGACGAGTATCATTCACACTTTAAAAACTATGCAGGCACCCCCTCCCCCCTCATTTTTTTAAGGGATGTTAAATACCTTTATAAAATCTGTAATCATTGTTAAATAATTGATAATTCAGTTTGGAAAGAATAGCACTGTCAATAATACACGCAAGTAAATTATTTTGAACTACCATAATTTTTTCCTTGTGCTTCTTGGTCACTTACTGCTCTGATGTAAGTCCTGTCCCGAGGGGCCTGTGGCTCAGGCACCAGAAGCCTTCTGTCTACAAGAACTGAGGTGTTTTAAGTGGATAAGATGACTTTGTACACTCAGTGATGTTTTTCTAAAGTTTTCACTTATCTGAGGGAGCGATTCCTTTTTTTTTTTTTTTCATTTTTATCACTCAGCATTCATGAATATACTAGCAAGAGCTAGTATAGCAAAACTTGCAAAAGCATGTTAAGTGATTTTGCTTTCTGAAAAAAAATTTGCTTTCTGTTATCCTACTTAGTTTCTAATTTGCTGCAGTATTTTACCTTTTATGGCATTATTACATACTTGTGAAGGCTTTTGGAACCTCAGGTAATTTCCGTCCATCTGAAGATACACAGCAAGAATTATTTAAGGCACAGTTTGAGGGAACTTTAGCAGTAGAATACTACCTTGATGCGTATTTTCACTGACTAGAACTGACAAAGATCTAACCCTTGATTACAACTGGAGTACTTGTAGCTTCCAACTCCGTTTAAAAGCTCTTCTCTCACTAAAATCTGCCAGAAGTTAACACTGTGTGGAATATAAAGATACTTCAAACTGAATGTGTAAGGGAAATGTAGAAATAGTGTGATGTTCTGAAACATTCCCTTTCCTTCCTTCTATGTAAACTTGCATTACAAACTCAACACACTCCCATTACAAATAATGATAATTCACCAACAGTAATTACACTGCAAATCATGCTGCAAAACCAAGCCATGAACAAAGCTGGGGTTATAAGACAGTCAAATTAAAGATTGATCTTCATTTTTTAATTAGAAACTTATAATGGTTTAAATCATGCATCTGCTCTATTTCCTGGAAGTTTTCATACAGCACATCCTGATGAGTAAGTTCTTCAAAACAAACACATAAATGTATAGCCATAGATACTACCTGAGTTTACATATATTCCACTAAAAATTAGTCAATTTTTTCAATCTGTGGCTGTAACCTTAAAAGCAAAAGAACTACAAGAAAAAAAAGCCAAACCACTTTCTAGATAGTCCCTCTGAATATGGTATTCATCATGGATTCTGACCAGGATTTCTGATCTATATGGGGAAAGAGCACCACAAAAATGGGCATAGCTATGTGAACAGAGGTATGCATGTGAACATCAAAGAATTTGCTCTGGTTATTCCACAAAAGGCACAGAAAATACTTTAAAAAAAAGAAAAAAAAAGGAGCATGAGGGCAAAACACAAATTACCCCAAAGTGTCAGTGATAGACACAGCTCTCAATCAGCATTTGCAGGAAAGTACAAAAGGTTAACGTTAGCCAAACATAACAACAAATGTTAATACTTTAGGGTTTGTTTATTCTCAGAAGTCTTTTAGCTTCTGAAGAAAAACATGTTATTAAAAGTCAGCAAGAAATCAGAACACTTTAGCATCAGTATAAGCTACATTTTGAAAGCTAAGATATTCCACACCAAAAAAGAGACTTTCAACAGAAAGTGAAAGGGGAAAGGAGGGGGTGTAGGTGCTCAAGAAGGATATTTCATTTTTAAGAATGAAATTCTTAAAATTCTTTTCATTCTTAGCTTGCTATAAATTGTCAACAAACAACTGAGGCTGGTCCATGAACCTGCCTGCCTGCCTACCTCATGGTCAGTCAAAAATACCGAAGGGATTGCAGGCATAGGCCTGAGATCTCCTTCACCTCTCCTTCTCCTCCGAAGCTCAGGAGACATAAATGGCAACACGCAGAGGAGAGTGGAAACTTACAGCTCAAGATGCATTGTCCTTGCACTCCCAGAGACTTCCACATTAACACATTCCTGTTATGAGACTGTGATTATTTTCAAGAAGACAGTTACCATTTACTGCAGCCTCTCTGGAAAGGTGGCCAGATCCCCCCAGCACTGCCTGCCTGCCCACCTGCCCTGCTGGGAGGGGAAGGGCTGCCGGCAGCACCGATTGCCCACACCTGGGTGCAGGTCTTGACCTCCTGGAGCACAGCCAAGGCAGAGTACTGCCCCCAAGTCAGGGCTGGGACCATGGTGGGAATCGTCCCCCCAAATTCCCGGAAAAAGGGCTGGCCAACCTGGTATTTTGGGCCTGTTGCAAACACATGCTGCCTGGGGGAAGAGAGGGATGGCTAGGGGAGTCTGCCCTGAGAAGACACAGCTTTCCTGGGCTGGATGAGTTTTCACCATGATTTTTTTACTCTGATATTTCATTCTGCTCTTAATGGTAGTCATCGAGCAAGTCCCCATAGAGTGAAGATAATAACACCCCATTAGTGCCGCTGACGAGTACAGCGTTGCTGCAGGCCATGCCTGCCAGGGCCCAAGCCTTTGGGGCAGCATTAGGCTTCAGTACTACGATCCTAGGAAAGGGTTTAAATCACAGGAGCACTGGCAACACGCAAAGTGCCCAAAACAGCACCCTGGCAGTAACACTGTGGCTACCAGCACAGAAGCACCATCACCACTGTGCAGTAATGACGAAAGGGTGAAGCAAATGCACCCCCAGAATGAGTCGCGCCCTGTGCCCTGGGTGTACCCCCATACTGCCCTGCACAGTGACTGAGGGAGGGGCTCTATACGTGTGCTCATGGCCAGCTCTTCCAGGAGCCCAAAGCAGCTGGCCAGGCTATGTACACATGTACATATGGGCTCTGTGTCCCTCTTCCCTGCTGGGGAGACTCAGTAGCTGGGTAGGGGGGAGGCTGCTGTGGCCCAGGGCAGGTGCTCTCCTGGGGATAAGCCACAACATGGCAGCCCAGGGTGGAGGCCTGCTGGAGGAGGCTGAACCTCATTCTCCAAGGCCACAGGCAAGGCTTGGGCTACTACTGTCACACCTTCTGCTTCGCCTCCATGCAGAGGAGAGCTGAGGGCGCGGTGGCAGTAGTGTGAGAGCCACAGGACCATTCTGCAGGGTCCAGATGCCATGGCAGTGCTCCGGGAGGTGGGCTTTGCTCCCCCCAGCACTGTGGCTCCTCCAACCTCCCTTCAGCACACTCCCTGAGGGGATAGGACTACTCCTTGGAGAGGGAGAGTAGGGGCAGCCCAGGGGATCCTCACTTCTCCCATACGCACCCTGCAGAGATTTATCTTTTTAATTAGTGGCTCAATGGGCATGGGTTTGGGTTGGAGCTAAAGGCACATAGATTAACAGGACTGTTTTAAAGTACTCCGCTATCACATTACTGATTGGGATGTGGTAATGCAGATGGTGTGAAGAAAGATTTGTTTAAGCAAACCAGGATATTCCCAGCCATCGATATGCTACTAAAGCTTGAATTTCCCTAAGCAAGCGGGGGCTCATTCTTATTCAGTCCAGCGCTGGAGCCACGTCTCTGTTCCTGCTGTGCTGTGGCAGTGGGAAACCTCCCCTCGGCTGCCACTCTGAGCGTGCTGGAAAAGTTATCTCCCCAGAAGGCATCAACTACCATTAAATACTCTCTTGTACTGCCAAAGCCATGCTCTGAGCAGTTGAAAATAATTTCCTGCCCCCACACCCCCCATCTCTTTCAGCTATAGGGAAAATTGTCTTTTATGACTTGACAAGTTCTAGCAGACTCGCTTCCCCTCTTTGGCTGGCAAGGGCCAAGTCAGGAAATCAGAAAATATAATGTAGATTAAGAAACCATAGTTGCTAGGGATGAAGTTGGTCCTGCCTTGCCTTCTTTAGTTTCTAGTGGATATGAGATTCTGCTCTTTCTTTTAATACTTGTCTGAGCAGTATGAAATCATGCCTCATGCATTGTATTTATATTAAGTTGAGGTAATCCAGCAAATGAGAAACCTGGTTTACCTATTGAAAGGTTTCTTTTATAAGGAGCTTGAATCTAGCAAAAAATGGTCCCAGATGAGTGTTTAGCTTGCCTAGGATCTTTTGTTAGGTGCATGAGAAGATAATGACTAGGATTTTCAGATGCCTGGTACATAGCGCTGAACTTTCTTCTGAATAATTTCTAGTGAGTGAGAACTAACATTTAAAATTAATGTATCTGAAGAAGCAGAGTCTCCAGCAATTCAATGTTTGCCAACTACTATGTTGCAGAATGCCCACTGTTTAGGACCCCAAATTTTTGTGAAGCATTTAACCTCCTGGATTTCTTGCCTAAATGAAATAATACATTTATGCTTTGTGAAACAGAGCTTTTTTGTTTAAAAATATGATCAGCTTGACATAGCAAAAACCATAAACATTCCAACAAGCCATTTTATTGTTTTCCCCTAACATTTCCATATTCTTACTGCTGCTTTATTGTAAAATATACTTTTCGACATAAAAGCTATATAGAACCTTGCATAGTTACTTATATTGGAGGGGTTGGCTGCACAGCTGCATGCAAAACCCTGCCAGCATTCCAGAGATGTATGCCTTGCAGGTCAGGGTCAGGTCACAGGAACAGTCTCCAAAAATCCAGGTCTCTACAAATACTGCAGCCAGGGTCTCTTGTATTTTGAGCACAAGATGCTACACTAGTATTTTAAACAAACACGAGAAATAGGGAAGCCTGAAGGTCTGTTTTATTTCCTATCGCAGACTGAAAAGTGAGGTATCTTGTGGCATAGCTCCCACTTTTCCTTGCACAAAGTTCATTTCAGACAAATTTTATTTCAAATGCAGATAGCCAGCAGTTGTTTGCTAATATATGCTAAGTAAATTCAATGCAACACAGTGTAGGCTGCATCATGAAAAAAAAAAAATTAGTAAAATATCTGCTGACCAGGGTATCCAAGCAGCACAGCTAAGAATTTCTACCATTTAAACCACTGTAAAGTACAGTCAAAAATTCGAGTAAGAGGCTAAGTTATAAATTTTATTTTCTAAGGGAGTAAAATCTATGCAATAAGGGTGTTTCTTCAGACCTTATAATAGCTTTTGAACACAGTAGGAAACATCAACCAAACAAAAGTTTAAGATCATTAAACCTCTGCAAAATTCACACACTTACATAATCAGTATTTGGGTAGAAGGCAGGAAAGATAGGCAGAACTGGCTGTGTCAGTCGATCAAACAGGATTCACATAGTTCAGGACTACCCACCACAAGCAAGCATTTCATAGAGAAAAAGGAGAGCAGACAAGAAGAGATTTATTGTACTGGAGGATAGAGAAAGAACCAAAGAATAGAAATCCGTAGGAAGCTAGGCCTCTTCATTTTCAATCCTTAGAGAAGAACACACTCTGTTAAATCAAGCAGAAAATTACATATTGTCTTTTTGGGTTTTGTGGACAACTCTCAGAGTACTTAAAGACAGGGTTGAAAAATTTGGACTTTGATCTTATCAGCAGACCTTTTTGCCTACAGAGAGCCCAAAATGCCATGAAACAATGGCAGATTTCTGAGCCTAGTCCTTTTCTGTAGGAGGCAAGGGATTAACTTAAGTACTTAGGGCTCTAATTTTATCTTTTCTACTGCAACAAGTATCTACTAGTCTCAAGGAAAAGTTGGCAAAGATCAAGTTTTTCCTGAGATTCTTCTCTCAGTTTTTACAGATCTCAACCAGTGACATGGATTATTTTTAAAAACAACCACCTGGGGAAGTTTACAAAATGGGATGGTTTTGAAGATAAGGCAATATTTTTGTACAAATTTGTTGCATTTTCTCAAATACATTTAGTAATTAGAATGCATTTTTTGTAGTATTTCCATAACCAAATTTGAGATTGAACAAATCCAACCTGGCAAGATAGGGAAGAATGTCTCTTTCCCAGTCGTTGGTTTACTTCAGTATAGCACATTAGCAAGGTGAACACTACTTGTACTAATGAACAAATGCAAATGCCCCCATCTGTTTAAGAGTTCATAGGATGAAGGCCCTTGCAACTAGAGCCAGTAAAGTGTACTGAAACTAAAATTATGGTAAACTCTGTATCCAATGTAAAGAAAGAGAAGCCAGAAAGGAAAGGAGCTCTGAGGAAGCCAAAGGAAAGCGGAAGTAGTATGTATCACTTATACAGTATTAGTGTCTCATGGTTTTACTTCCTCTTGCTGTGATCCTTTGCCATTATCACATGATGATCAGCAAAAGTCATCCATCCGGGGGTTCATAACTGCTGTCTTCAGATTTCTGCCTTTATTTATCTCCACACTACAGCTCAAACTGAAATTGCTATAGCGATTATAACAATTCAAGTTCATGCGTTAAGTAGAGATCAGGGGAAGCTACTGCAGTGAATAATCTGGACAGATGCAGTCTCTAGCATATACATTGCTAAGAGCTGCTGATGCACAAGGAATAGTATTCTCCAGTTCAAGGAGTTGTTGGTTGAGTTGTGACCCCTCTTCAGTAAAATCCTTGCCTTGTCTATACATGTGCAGCCTTAGCTAGCCTAATACCTTTTAGGGCTTTATATATTTTCATAATAGGGGAAAGAGAAACCAGGAAAGCGGGAGGAATTTATGAAAACTGATTCAAAGGTTTGAGATCTAGTCTTTCTGGGCTTCTTATGTAGAAAAAAAGGCTAGCTGTAGAACTATTTACCACACCTAAGTTTAATTTCCTGAACTGAATCATTTCTACAGAATACTACTTCTTTCCACTAAGTTACCATATAAAGGACATGAGCAGAGCAGCTTTATGAATACCCCTCAAAGTACCCCAGAATTGGGTGTTGTTATTGCTGCAATTACTTTGACCTGTATTCAAGTACTTTGTCATTTGTTTCTTCTGTTAACTCTGCAGTGTAGTAAAGCAGCTGGCTTGGGGGATGGCAGTAGTTAACCAGCCACAGTATCACAGGATGTCGGCTGGGCTACAAATCTACCTAAATACACTACTTGCTAACATCCAGGCAGTCCTGGCTGCCTGACTAGGCTGAACTAGCTCAGGTAAGACTTATCTACACTAAGACGGGTGCAACTATGTAAAGTGGGCTCAGTCCATAACTTGTGTTTGGCTAGGCCTCAGCATGAGGGACCCAAAGCCTAATTAGCACAGTGAATGCCTCCTGTTTTTGTAGTTAAAATGGCTTTCCTTTTGTGAACTGAATAGTTATCGTAATAAGCTGAGTTCTGGTGCTGATTTTCTTTATAAGGCAAATACATTGCAGATGAACTGCTGGCAATCTGTTTGACTAGGGTAACACAAAAGAATCATGATGCAGCTGAATAACCCAGATGCGCAGATAAAGGTCAGGAGATTCAATTAGGATGATGATGTTTTTGTATCAAAAGGATTCTGCCATGCATAGAGGCCACCATTGAATGACAGCTTTTGTAGGGCTAAATACATAGGGCAAATAATGTGATCCAGTTAGGCAATTAAAAGTCTCTCCCATGAGTAACGGCAAGTTAAAATTTTACCTGATCGCTGTTTCGGTTCACTATACCCTTTCCCAGTCTCTCATACACTCTTGCCTTTCTTCCTCAACATCAACATCTTCATCTGACTAAGTATCTAATGTCAACTTTCCTACTGAATTTCTTGTCCTGAGCAACTGTCCTTTGATTTCATCTCCACCACAGTATCCAAGATCTTTTTGTGTGATGCCTCATCTTGTTTCATGATTTCTCCAAGGTCATTCACAGACCAAGAATATTCTCGATATGGTGGGTGACCTGCTTCTAGCTACAAAATGTCATCTCTTCTCCTGTACTTGTTTATCTTCATTCCTTTCTTTGTCTGAAATTGTTGATCACTTCAAAGACCTACATTAGTTTGCCAGTTTCTAATGCACCTTCCCTTGCAGTGCCATTTCTTACTTCTGCTAACCATCCCCATTCTCTCCTCTATGTGTTAACAGTTCTGTCCTTAAATGGTGTATCATCACATCACTCTCCCTTTATCTTTTAATCCAAAATCTTCTTCAGTGTGCCTAGATTCATATCTGTGACTATGACAGAATGAGTTACTTCCATCTCTTGATAGACAGACAGTAACGAGTGGAAGCACATAGGACTGAACATTGCTTTCTTTCTCCCATTACTGTGGGTAAGGAGCACAATGAAATTAATTCACAAATTTACAGCTCGGATATTATCATTACTTTTACTTTTCACTCCCATACCCTGGCTCTTGGTTAACACTATTAAACGTTAATGTCCATGTCTTTCAAATATTGTCAAGTCATGACTGACCATATAAAGGACATTCTGTATTCATCACCTATTTTATCTGTAATTCTTGCACAATTTCCTTTAGCTTTATGTAGCAGATTCATTTAATCTTTGTGGGAACCGTGAGTTGGGTTCCAGTCTTCTGTGTCACAATCCAAACAAAGCGGGTCAGAAACAGGAAGGAAAGAATGAAATATTTGCCTCCCTATCTTTTTAGAGACAATTGCCACTGAGAAAACATATGGAAAAGAGATTACGAACAATTACATTTAACTGCTACAAGCTTCAATTCTGAGAAAGAATTGCAAAGAGTGTGGAGACTTATAATTCAGACAATGCTTGCATCACGTCTCAAGGTCTTAATTTCTCCTAAAACATTTTAGTTTAAAATGTCACAGCCTAGAGCGCTTTAGGAAATTAGTTATGGAACCTGAAGTAATACCAAAGCACTGATTTATGCAACAGTTGGCAAGAAAACATTTAAGCAAAAGTTTTATTATGCTCTGTCCCCAACCTTGCCAATGTCATCATATTAGAGGCTTACATAAAATTATTTAGAAAATAGAGTCCTTCGTAATATCCAAGCTGGTCAGCCTCACTCATCAAATGACATGAGATATATTATTTCTATTTCACTTATGTTCAGGGAAGATGTTCAAGTAAACAAGATGGAAATGCTCAACAGCAGTCCTAAATTTAACTTAAAGAGGCTTTGTGTGAACTGTCAATATAGGAGCTCATATTTTTGTATGTGGGTACAATAAGAAGGATGAATTATGCCCTAAGAGGGTTTATATTTCTATTTTCACATAATGTACTCAGCACCGAGGAGAAAAACACCACCTGGGGAAAAAAGATTAAATATTTAATTAACAAAATTCTGATGGACTTTTCTGAGCCAGCTTGGTCTTACCTGGGACATTATTACAGGAATGTTTATTTTACTAAAGTAATGTAAGCTACTTTAGCATAGCCTAAAGAAAGAGGAGAAAAAACAAAGTCATGAGAAGACTCGTGACTTTTAAATAAGGTATTCACATTGTCACCTGGCTCTTTATTTATTTGCGTCTGTGCCAGAAATCTTCCCAATATCCACAGATACTGAAATATTTCCAGATATATCATCCTAAAAAAAATAAAAAATTGGGATTTGGACTGGTGGTACGTCTGGTTCAACATCACGCCTCTAGCAGTGGTCAGTACAGCCAATGTCGCAGGAAACACCTTAGAGGTAAGCAGTGAGAAATTTTATTCCCCAAATCTATCATCCAGGTTAATGTATGTCCTTAGACAAGGTCATTTGTTTGTTTGTTCGTTTTAATTGAGTTTTACAACTCCAAGCAATCTTATGCTGTAATTCAGGGTGTTCTCTCTGTCACGTTAGCTGCATTTTGCACTCACAGACATGTCAGTCAAAGCTGGGACCAGTTGTACCAAACAGTAAGCAAAACTCTACAAGCATACTGTCCCTACCCCAGAAAGCTCACAGTCTAAGTAAACTCACATGGATAACCTCATTAACTCAATCACATTTGTTCACTTCCCTCCACCTTTCACTGCTTTTGTTTTTGCATCACAGTGCAGTGAAGAGGCGTTTTATGGAGAGATATCAATAGCCTTCCAGAAATTATGAACTCAAGAAAGTCTTGATGTGGAAAGGATAGACATGTTGTCTTAGTAAAATTAAGCGATCATTTCGTGTGTACTGCACCACACCGGTACATGTAAAGGTGGGAAAGGAAAGAGAACCAATTCTGTCGGCACTTTCAAAGCAAAGGGCAATAAGCTACAGAAAGGCTCAGGAAAGCAGAGAGCGTACGTGTCACTGACATGGGATGAGTATATGACATGAAAAGCTCAGTCACAATATAGTGTTATAAGGAAGTGAAGGAAGGTAAAGGAAGAATTGGAGAAGGAAAACTGAAGACAGACAGATCAATCTTTTCTGTAACACATCATAAGCGAGCATTGCCTTGAACTCTCTGGTTCCTGGGTGGCTCAGCTGCGGGCCTAAACATCAGCCTCATGTTTTCATTTTATCCAAATACACAAATTCTCAAGCACTGAAAGAGCGAAGAACACCTTTGCTGCCTCACAGATACCAAAGTGCTGGATTTTTCCTGCCCTATTGCAGGAACAGATAACATGTTGATGTACTAAGCTTTATTTTCAACCCTTACTGTTACCATTGCGGCTTTTGTGGCAAGATACTTCAGCCAAAGGTGAATATTCACATGTGAAGGTAACTCTTGTCACAGGATCCATATTGACATAAAGCCTTTATCTAGATCAAAGGCTCACTGTGCACTAAGCATAGCAGAAGACAAGGTTTGGGGTTTTGTTTGGTGTTGGGAGTTCTTTTTTTGTCTTTTTTTTATTATTATTTTATCCATGGCACAGGAAGATTACAGATGAAGCAGTAACAAGCAGCATTAGAAAATACGCTTATTTTCATCTTATCAGATAAGTATCTTACATCAGTCTAAGAAATAAGGAGGAAAGAGTTTGACAGAATATATGCAGACAATTCATCCTGCTTTTTTCTGTTCCCTTCCACTGAATTTACTGTTATTCACTCCCATTATGGACTATTCATGATGCTATTGTTTTTCTTCCAGCATTGTGTCAATATCTGATTAGACACAAATAAGCTTCTTCTGTCTCCTCTAACTCAATACTAAACTAAAATATCTCAAGTGCCATAACAGGGTTCTAAGCAGTCCAATGTTTCTGTGTGGAATTTTGCATTATTGGCAGCCTGACATTTCTCCCTCTGGTGTGAAAGTCCAGCTGTGTCCCAGAGAGGAAGTCAGGTGGCTTTGCACTAAACCACAGTTCTCAAGGTAGTTCATACAGGCAGAAATAAGTCACTTGGAAATAGCTGTGAATAAACATCTCTTTAGTAGTATGCAGGATCTAAGATTTTTCTGAAAATAGAAGTCAAACAATTTCCATATGTATATAAAAAAATTTTTTAAAGATATATTTTTAATTCAACTCCTATAGTCCTCAGCACAGTTACAGTTCCTTAAACTGGCATTAGCCCAAATCATTTATTAATAAGGCTGCTTTTCTTGCCAATTAAAGCCCTAACTGCATGGAAGATTTCAGAGAGACCTGAAGGCAAAACCCACACAAAAGTCTTCTTTATTTATAAATCTACAAGTATCTTGACACAGCTGCCTTGTTCCCTCAGTTAGAGTCTGCTCCAGCTGTGACCTAGAACCCTTCATACTGCAGTTGGTGTAGCTTGAAATGAGTAGATCCTGCCCGCTGATTTCTGGGGAAGGCATACAGAGAAAAGACAGAAATACCTTGTTCATGACCTAGAAAACTATTCCTTACACAAATTTTAACATGTAGTATAGCTTATGTTTCAAAGAGATAGAATGTCAAGTTACTTAAAAATTCCTTTAATTACAGTGTCTGCTGTGAGCTATTCTTACTCTTTGTTGATTATGTTTCATTCCACATTCTCTTCTGGTTCTGTTGTGAAAATAAGTGCAGAGAAGAGAGCCTTGAAATATTTATAGTGAGGATATATAAAGGCAGCTTTAGCAAACATAACTTTAAACTGTCCATTAAAAAGATAACCTGTACGTAAACTGCTGTGCTACAGAGTAGAACATTGAATGGTCATAAAGTTCCCATGGAAAAGATAGTAAAGGTCCAGGCTGTTGCACAGAGCAGAGAAACCTCCAGATCAGGAGGTAATGATTAAAGTATTGGAGAGAAATTCATTTAACACAATGAGAACATCTTATGTTCAGATGTGAAGACATCATCATAGGGAATTTAGCATCAGTAAGGATTACAAATTTGAACACATAAATATTTGTTGACTTCAGACAGAACAAAGAATTCTCTTCTTATTCTGCAAAATGCAAAAAAATATGTTTGATCCAGGTCAGGAGGTATATACATGCAAACTGTCTGCACAAAAAAAAGTTGTGTATGTTCAGTATGATGAACTTTGAAAACTGCTGGGGTTCTTGGGTATTTTTGAGTTATTGTCATCTGATGATTAAGACTGAGATACATTATAGACATTGTGTAGACACCAAGAATTTCAATAATTGCAATTGATTACAAGACTATTTCAGAGCTATCTAAAATAAGTTCTCACTACTTAAATGTCTTTTTTACCTAGCACATCTCGATTTTTGTTTTATAGAACCATTGTCTAATGAGTACATGAAAGTGCATTCAACCTCACTTTCATCTGTTAAAACAATTTCTTAGTAAAATCTCAAATACAAGATGCTTCTGAATTCTGCATTCTTGGGCACAACTGGTTTCTACAGGCACAGGGACGTAACCAGACTACATAGTATTAGTTATCTCAATAGTTTGTGGCTTTTGCACATATTTCAGACTGTTTCTACTGCTAGAAGAAATATCCACAGAAACTGGGTTTATATTGTTACCTCATTTATCATCCTAAACCAGATAAAAGGGGGCTGATGTGCTAAGCCACCTACTTGGTTGGTTATTTTTAAACACTAAGGGTATAGCTTCTTGGTCGGCAACTCATAACTTTGTACCAGTTGGAAATGATAAGGATCCAGCTTAGGGGGAATCAGCTGCAGATCTTCGAAGACTGAACATGAGCTGCTGTAACACCTCATTATCTGCTATTTATTTCTTTAACGCTCTGATCATGTTTTTCTTGGAGGATTTGTGTTTAAGTCAAGATCCACATCCAGCACAGATAGGGTGAGTACAAATTGTTTGACATTACACCGAGATTGTTTTGGAGACATGATATAAGCCTCCTTTGTCAAATTAACTGAGCACCTATTTATCTTAGTTTACCCCTACCACGTCCCCTCTTGAGGGCATGCAGGAAAGAAAAGAACTTCCGTGATGAAAGAAAAGGAAAAAACCCAATCCATCCACTCAAGCAGGTAGCCTGGGTCCCTTGTATATAAGTTAGTCAAGTGTTACATGGGCATCCTGATGACCCTGCCCTGTAGTTATAGGAACACAAGTATTTTGCTGTTGAAGCAGCAAACCTCCTGTGACTATGGCATAGCTACTTCTCTGTACTCGTCCTCTCTCCTACAAAAGCACACCCTGTAAGCAGGCTAAGGAGGAAAGAGAAGGGAAACAAAGTACAAAGAGCTACAGCGGTCATATGCTGTAGCTACTGCTTGCTTTGAGAGATTTTTCCATGGCATTAGGACTCAAACCCACCATGGAGCAGAGGGAGGGGGCTATGCAGCCACAGATGTTTCTCCCACGTAGGCAGGAGCATGCGCACAGCACTGGATAACAGTAAGTGAAGGCAGCTGGAGGCTGGGGAGAAGGATCTAATAACTGTTCCCTGTTCTTTTCTTTCAGTCAAATAGTATCTTAACATTGCATGCACTCTAACTACCATAGGCCATCCAGTGCTTGATCTTAAAAAAGACTTAGTCCTAAAAGACAGATGAAGTTCAGAGTACTCATCTGAGCCTATAAGTATGATCAACTTTTTTACAACAACAAAAACCTTTTCTCTTCTGGACTGGGAGCTTCATATTCAGTTAGGGATTCAGTTACATATTTTCTGTCATGTTTTTAGACCTTCCAGTTTCTCTGAAAGTATGTGCATATGTCAATGTGTTATGTCTGAAATATATTTAGCTACACTAACACCTTTGGAGCTAAAATGCAAGTGTATGTCTGCAGCTGTTCCTAGTCTAGCCATCTCTGCCTGGCACACTTCTCCATCTTTCATGCCACCCATGCAACTCTCCAAATGAATGTCATTCACATGTGCATAGAGTTCAAATCACCTCTTTCATTCTTCATTGCTATAAATGCCCTTCACCCTTATTCCCAGCTGGTTACTGCATGGCATTCCTTCTACTTAGAGGGTGGAAAACCTCTTTAAGAACATGAGGCTGTTCAGAACTGCTCCCTAGGCTGACTATAAGCTAAAACCCCAAATTCAGCCTTCTTTCCTGTGAGATAATTCTGATGTAATCCCAGGAGAGTTCCAGATAGTGCCAGCAACTTGTGAACCAGTTAGCCTTGTGTCCGGCCAAAATCCTTATTTAGCAGCTCATCATCTTTTTCCTCAACTCTCAGGCCATTTCTAAAACATACCTTTAATAAAAGTAATAATAAAATGGTCATAATGCAACCTTACCTTATTTTCTGCCAAATGTATTCTGATATGGATTCACCAACTTCTACTTGTGTTCAGTAGTAACATTTCCACACAGACTACACTTATACGAGAGTCAGAGCGTCTGGCTTTTTTGCTCTGGGCACCATTTCCAGTCACATGAACTGGGAACAGCTTGATTCAGATGTTAACAGCCACTGACGTTTGCAGGAATGTTGTTTAAAAAAAATATCATAAATGCCTTGAGAAATTTCACTGCTTGAAAGACTTCTCACAAAAGTTATTGAAAATACTGTGTGTGTGTTACTCGTGAGGAACAAGAGCACAATATAAGTGTTCATGCTAACATGACACATAGCTATACAGTATGTTAAGGAGCAAAACATATTGAATAAAGTTCTGTCTTGACTTTCATGTCTTTACAAGCTCACTGAAGTAGGACTTGTGACCAAATCAGGGAAGAATGTGACTTTTTGATTTTAAATGGGTGTCAGAGTTTGAGGAAATTAAATGGGATGCATTCCACCTCTGGATGACAAAAGCGATGGATTAGAATAAATCTGTGATTGGTACCTAAGCTTCCAGTAAACTCCATTCCATCTCTTCATTTATTTTAAACACATTTTTCAATTTTGTAAAGGGATTTATTTTTGTTGTCTTAGATTTGAAGGAGCTCTCCATCACGTTTGCAACACTGCAAGGCGGGGTTGGGGGGGGGGAAGATGACAGATTTGTGGTGTACATTTCACAGGACTGCAGTAATGGAGACACTCGGAGTTTAGCTCTCATTTGTTCCAATTCATTTCATTCTCCGAGGAAGTCTCACATTCAGAAGGTGACCTCAAGGGGCACAGCTATGTCCCTGAATCATCGTATTACAGGCTAAGAGGTAACTGGGTCCAAGCATCCGACAGACTCTTGTTCCTCTCTGTGTAAATGGAAATGGTATGGATTATTTTAAACCTTACCCCTACTTTAGAAGCTTCCTTTCTGCACTCTCTGTTCTTTTAAAATGAACCAAAAAATTTGAAGACCTCATGAAACCTACAAGGAGTGTTCAGAAGTGTTAAAATCTTTTACCTCTTGAGATCAGTGAGACAGGAAAACAAAAAATAACTCAAACCCTGTTAAATGTAGACAGATTAAAGCAATACAAGCACACTGTCACTTTATAAATTTTGCATCATTCTGGGAGCAGAATATCGGTATTTTTCTAAGGGAAAACAGAGAACAAAGGAAGTCATATAGTTCTTTCCTCTTTCCCCATTAGCCTGGTTCCTACAGCTTTTGCATCTTCACCCAAAAAAGGTGACCAAACAACTGGCAAACCGAGTTTCTGTGCTGTGTACAGGAGGGAAAGAAATTGGTAGGGATGCAGCGGTTCAAAGCAGTTGTGTTACACAACTAGTAAATCCCCACTGTCTAATGCATGCTTTGCAGGAAAAACCTATATACATTTTGTGGATGTCAGACTCCCTAACTATGGACAGATCACCTGTATCATACTTGTGCATTAAATCCATCCAGTATTTGTCAGAAAGGGACTGATTTTGTATATTTAGCATGGGCAAAGGACAGAAGCAAAGGCATTTACTAAGGGATATTCTTAGCTGGATTTTTTGTTCAGAAGCTCATGGCAATCTAGTTTAGTGATCATGTCCCTCAAAGATGAATTGTCAGGAAACTCCCTCTTCACATGCATTTCGGATACAATAAGCATATTATACTGAATGAGCGTGAGCTACACAGCTAGTGCTTGTGTTCCACAGAAATGGCTGGAGTATGCAGTAGGTAGTATTTCAGTAAGAGCTACTATCCATGTGATGTAACATCCACACTGGCAAATCTGTGTGATGCCTGCAAGTAATTGAGAATAGAGGTAATCTTGTCATTTGCTTTGAACATTCTCCTGAATTATATGTAATTCTTGGGAAAAACGAGATCTATCATAACCCTGTATATACATCCCAAAAGCTAGGTATAACGTGGCAATGAGTAGAATAGTTGTTTCATTTAGTTTGAAAGCATGAGAAGATGTTACTGTTTCTTTGTCATGTTTTCAGTCTAGATTACAGTTAAAGAATTAGGTGTTCCTCTAAAAAAAATATGTAGTTTTAACCAAAAGGTGTGAAATGTTGATATTTCAGAAGGAAGAGTTTCAGCAGCCTTCAAACACAGCCATAGGAATTTCACAGTATTCCTGCTTCATGAGATTTCTTCCCCAACCCAAGATTTAAAGGAATAAACCTAAAGGAGATTAGCTATCTCACTATTTTCTCCTCCCCCTCATTGACTACATCATCATTATTAAGACATTGAATTAGACAGAACAAGGACATCATAACCATCTGAAAACTGCACAGTTCAAAAGAGGGTGATTTATCCTGCCTGAGTAGGTTAGCAAGATTATCATGACGACATCATTTGACGTTATTTCGTGAAGTCAGCTCATGAAGTAATCAATGACATGATTTGGAGGAAGGAAGACAAGAAGCTACGGGAAGGCCAGAAAAAAATCTTTGTTAAAACAAACAAAAAAACCCCAAACACACCCTGGTAAGATTGCTTTAAAAATTGAATGGGAAAACTTTCTTCTCATAGAATCATAGAATGGTTT
>NW_009623484.1:0-3270 GCF_000690535.1 Cariama cristata
GGCGGCCGGTGTGTGACAGAGGGGAGCCCGCAGCAGCTGGCTGATGAGATCGGAGAGCGCGCGGTGCTGGGCCGAAATACTTTTGGGGTTGGGTCGGTGAGACCCCCTTAAGTGGGAGTCCTTTGTGCAGTAATTTCTCCATTTTCGGCTCTCTTAGGGTAGTTTATTCAGAACGGGAATTAATATGACAGTCAGAACCAATGAGAAATGGAGGTTGTATGAAATTAAAGATGATTTTGCACCATTTTGCATAGTCCTCATTTTGCATGGTGTGAAACGAGAACGATACGGCCATTTTCTCGTCGAAACACAATCCAGAAATTGTTTTCCCTCCATGGGACCATCTGTGTTCATATGTGAACCCAAGCATTCATGTGTGAACACAGGCATTTACCTTGCTTTATATTTTTTTATTTATTATTCAGTCACCCAAGTGGGAGGCAGAAACATCGCTTAGCTGACCAAATGAATAGCTACTGCAGACACGGCAGCACGCAGGCAGCAAATTGGGATAAATAATCAGGCTTAGCAACATTTGCAGACTGGACTTTCCACCATTTTTGCTTCGCAAGCTCATACACCCAACCAGAGACAGCGTATGGAACTTTCTGATGCGGGTAACGGATTAATGTCCTGCAGACTTGGGCTTCGGGACTAAACGGCTGGTTTGCGTTTTTAGTGAACTCGGTGACAAAAGATGTTTCATGGAATCAACCGTGAAATCAGATTTTGCATACGTTAAGGCTTTGGACCACTCCTTACATTATGCATTTCAGAGTGCATGGGAAAAATCTCAAAAGAAAGGTGCCAGGAATGTTTAGTGTTCGGAGGCCTCCATTCTTTGCCGATACTACAATAATATTTCTGTCCTAAAGGGTGAAACTTGGTACTCTGGACCACAGACGCTGAGGGCACTAGGCAATATTCTCCTTGTGCTATCAAATAGGGAGAATTTTGTCCTGAGAATAGATTTATAGGTGACAGGAGAGACCTCACCTTCACTGGCAAAAAAGAACAGAAAAAAAAAAAATCTTCCCTCATTCTAGGGAAGTGTAACAACTATATACAGCTCAGCTGCAGTGGCAACTCTTTACAAAGAACTCCAAAGCTGCTGCAGCAGCGGGCACGTCCCGAGCAATAAATCCGCACCTTTCTAAGAAATAGCAAAAGACTTTCGGGACCCTCTCCAAACTGACTGAAGTTTCTAAATAATGGGAAATTGTTCTAGCGACATGAGTTATCCAACCTGCTCTTTCAACTCACTCCCATCACTGCTCTCACTTCAATACTCAAAGTTTATTTGTGCCCAAGTTTGACATCCTGCAACTCCAGCAGCTCAACAAACAGTAATAAAAGGGGTACGAGGTTACGCTTTGCGTGCGAGAGAGCTAGGAAGGCAAATGGTCATTAGTGGGATAAATTGTTACTGATAATCGTAAGACCCAGCTGAAATATCCCAAACGGTTTGAGATACAGATCAGAATTCTTACTGTCACCATGCTGAGTGTCTTTCCCGTACTTGTAGAATCACCTCGTCTCAGGTGGCTTGTAACCAAACGCGTATTTGTATGGCCAAAAACCTCCGTCACCGAATTTCCTAGCTGTGCAGTTCTCTTTCCACAAACTGCTAACCGTGTTTGGGAGGGTAGAGGCACCTGCCTTACAGCTTGGCTGCTTAATGGAAATATTAAAGAAAAAAAATCATTTTAGTTAAACAATCATTTGTTATATCACTGTAGTTATAGCTGTGTAAAACTTAATGTGGACATTTTCTTTCCTCTTTCATTTATACTATCTGAAAAACAGGACACGTGAATCCAGAAGGATTCTTACTCTGAAATCCGTGTGCGTGCCAGATGATGCGCAGCGGTTGCACACATCTTCGGCAGAGCAGCGATGGCACAGTAGCTTCTGTTAGTAAATTCCCTGAGTAACCAAACCCCTGCGCCTCACAACCTGAAACTACACCTCTCAGAAGTGTGAACGTGATGCACATGGGAACTGTATTCCAAAAGGCTTAGAATGCAGTAATTCTGTCGAAGGACGTATTATTTTGTTACCGTTAAAGTAACAAAAATAGTGTCCGGCGTTTTGGTGTCATCTATTTATTGATTTGCCCTGCTGGAACTTGCCTACGATTGCCTCCTGCTCTCAAGTTGTGCTGTCCGTTGGCATTAAAGGGAGTGACGGTGTATATTGTACAGAGTTGGGTGGAGGGGAGCCTGGAGTCCCCCCGAGTGATCTCCAGCTTGCAGCCATGAGGAGCCAGAAGTCTTGGCTGGATAAATGGGGATTTTTGCCACTGACATCATCTGTGAGGTAGCCTTGCCTGATACTCATGAGGCAAATAGTGTTCAGAAGAGCTGTCTGAATCACACCTGAGGTTTGGGGAGCAGGACCCGAATGTTTGGAGAACCTTCGGTAAAGTCAGTCTTGGAAATGCTCAACGATGTTTGCATTAAGAGTATTTTAACTATCAGCTATAATTTTGCAGAAGGTATACCAAAGGTGGAGCGGATGACACTCCGGTACATCATTCTGCAGTACGCGTGAATAAACATTGCAGCAGATTTTAGGGCATTCTGTCCTGCAATATATAGGTTACAGCTGTGGAAATCAGTCCCATCATGTCCGTTAAATGTCGGGAGGTGTTGCGTGAAAGGTTCGGATGGCACATCCTTATCCTGCAGCCGCCGGCTTTAGAGCCTGGCTGCGATGGTTCTGTATCCAGAGGTTACGAAAGCTGGTGAAGGAGAACGCCACACGGGACAAGGCAGGATATACGGCTAATGCGATGCAGCGAATACAAAAGGGTGTGGTATGGGGGAAAGCGAGTAGGTGTGCCACAGAAACTGGTAAACAAGGTGTGTTGGTTAGCACACGGGAGGTGCCATATTCGTTTGTTGCCAACAGTTATTATTTGAGAGAAATGATAGCGGCGAGGGGTGACGCCGCCCTGGCTGCACGCTGGCTGCCTCAGACCCGCGGTGGGGTACGGCAGGTGGCGCGTGGGTGGGACACCTCACACCTTTATCCCTCACGCCAAGGACAAAGGTCCTGGCCTCGCACGCCGCGTACCGACAGTGCGACAGGCGTCGTACGTTTTGCCCCGCCGCCTGATGGCCCGGCTGCCCGTCACCCGTGGTAGTGGGATGGCATCTGCACCCACGAGTGGGCAGCCAGGGATGGAAGGTAGGACGCAGGCCCCGGCAGAGCCTGGCACGGCTGTGTGGTGCCTGGCCGGGCGGTGGAAGCCAGGCGGGCACGGCG
>NW_009623485.1:0-4445 GCF_000690535.1 Cariama cristata
TCTGCTGGAAAACGTGTGAGTTAGTGTGTGAATTGTTGAAGCAATAAATTAGAGAATTGAGAATTTAGACTGGTTTGTCGAAAGGGGATTGAGCCCTTGTCTGATTTTTACCTGATGAGCTCATGAAATAAAGCTTGATTCACAGAGTGCACTGCTCTTTGAGCGACCCAAATGAACCATGGCAATCCAGAAAATAATTCACTGCTGAAAGTGGAATTACATGATACGGTAGTAACAAAATGGAAAACGCTTTAACCATGCAGTTGAGAGATTAAGGAACAGGACTGAAGGAAACACGGATTTATCAGGAAGCTCCCTTAGAAAGCGTAGGGGCTGCTTCAGACCGGGGGCCGACAGAGCCATCAGGTCGGAGACAGGCGGTGGGTCTGGAGTGGGGGTACCCCCTCCGTGCACTGCAGAGCAGCACCCTAGGTGCACGTTTGTGTCAGCTTGCGTTTTGTGGCTCTGCTTCGCTCTTCTCTGAGTAGATTTCCTAAGGTTCAGAGGCGGACCGACCACGAGGACGTCCTGCTGGCAGCTCCTCCGGCACCAGGGCCAAAACCCTGGCACTGCAAGGAGCGGCAGCGGTTACCGACGGCTGCGCAGAGACCCCACGGAGCTCTGCGTCTTGGCACGCACCGTCTGTTCTGCAGCACGGATGCGTAGACAGCATGGCAGCAAGGCTGTACTGCAGAGGTAGCGTGTCTCATGGTTTTGGCTAAATTTCGTTAAAGTATGTCCTTTTTCATGGCAGGCTTGATGGAAGCCCGTATTTAAGGACAGTTTCTCTTACTTCTAGAGATGATTGTGGATCATTTGGCAAATACACATTAACAAAGTGGGCTGCAAAAGACTTCTTGCTTCTTTCTGCATTTTAGTATGAGTGGGATTTCATTATCCAGTGAGGACAACAGGCATTTTTACAATCAAAAACAAATGAACAAAACAAGAGCTGTAGAAATGGAAACATACTGCCTCAGGTAGGACAACAGCTGGGCTTCTTAACCAGCCAGCCTTTATCACCACTGGTAGTATGTCAAACTTGTGTTTACTTCTTAAGACTAAAAGGTGTGGAAATACAGTCAAGGGAAAATACTTCAACTTGGTTAAGAACGAATCAATTTGGTCTTCAATTGCTTGGGCCAAAGATAACTAAAAATAACTATATGACTCTTCAAAAAAGCAAAGTACCTAAAAAAGGTAATCCTGCTGGTAAGCAGATTGGGAAAAACCGTAGAACGTGCTCTTGTCTGACCAGGTTTCCTTTAATTAATGTAAAAGATTTCGCAACGTCAAGTTACTTAAAGCAAACAGAAAGAAATCTACTTTTTTTACCCCCCCCCCCCCTCGCGATTTTCTTTTTTTCCCCCCCCCCCCCCCTCCTTGTGACTGACTACCTTTTGTGACTGAAGCGATTATTTTATGGGATTTGGAGCTGAAGAGCCAGAAAGCAGATTTGCTAAACATCAAGACAGCAACCTAAGGCCCTGCGGTGTAAACAGGAGCACAAACTATTCAATGTTTGTAACACCAGTAGCCCCTAACAAATTCTCCCCCTGCAGAAGCACAATGATTATCAGACCAGCGACCAAGAAGATACTTGATACAAAGTTGACGAAAAATACTGGTTGATTGCAGAGGACCGCAAACTTCGCTTTCAGAAGCGATAATCATCTGTTCTTTCTGCTGAGCAGGTGATTTGTTGGTGTTTGGTACTGCTGAACTCAAGGCAGAGGTGTCCTGTCAAGTGACGTGCCGGGGAATTTAACTTTGAAGTTACTCCTTCAGAAATACACTGGGGCTGAAGGTCCAGCCCACAGCCTTGAGTGACGGCAGATTTTCACTGATTATTCAGTAGTTCCTGCAAAGCTGTCTCCATGTATTTGGTAGAAAATTCACAACTTCAGCAGGTCAGCAGACTGAATGAGTAATGAGCAACTCGGTCACAAATTTCTGCGTCAAAAGTTGAAAGATAAAACCTGAAGTTATCTCTAACTGTAATAATAATTCAGATGGGATTTAGCACAGAAGCTTGAACAAAACTATGGTTGTGCTGCAATTATCCAAATTCTTGATGCAGCTGTTAATAACCAGAATACACTGTTCCTAATTCATCGTAGCGGAACAGACCTGCTCAAGCAGTCAGAGGCAATGACTTAAACATCACTATGCAGTGTCAGACAATAAAGGGCATTTAAAATAAACCATTAGTATAGCTGAACACATATAAAAATAATCTCTTTATTGTGATTTTTTTTCTCTCTTTACCTGACAGTATTATTTCTTAAGAATAAATATTAACAGGTGAAAGTATCTCTGCTGAGCCTGTGACTTCACGTTTCTCGCAGCAGCGCCGCTGTCATAACCCACCTACCCCGGCCGCTCACTCCCTGCCCTGCCCCTTCCCCCCGGCCAGCAGACCCTTGCCCAGGCCGCGCTGCCCACCGGGCAGGGACCTGCTGGGGGGAGTCACCGCCTCCCACCCTCTCCACCCTGCCAGCAGTAGCACTGGCTTCAGTAAGCCTCCTCCCTGCTCATTTCTGCCCTTGCACAATCCACGAGTTGTCTGAAACCCTCTGCAGAGCTAAAACGGGGAACAGATTTGACAGAAAACCAGCATTTTTTAAGATGAGTTGTTTTTCAGTGGAATCAGTTCACTCGAGCCCATTCAACATGTAGCTGAGCAAACATCATGTTCTCCAAACAGCAGAGAAGGAGAGGTGAGAGCAGGAAGGATGTGAGGACCCGGGGCTGATGAATGTCTCACGAAAAACGGCGTGGCCACATGTACCCTTCTGACACAGCCAGCCATCGGGGGAGCTGAGCTACCCTGGTTTGTGCTCTGCACCGGAGCAGAGCTGGTGCTCCGAAAAAAAAAAGCATCTGAGTAAGCAGTAAGTGGCAGCCGAGGCAGCAGCACCTTTAGCAGCTGTAGTCATTTTGGAAATGAACTTGTGACTATCCCCTAAACCACAGCTACCTCGAAAGCCGACCTCACCCTGAATTAGGAGAGACTTATTCTTTTGTTTTCCTACTCTGAGAGGATTTCAGACTAAGTGAGATGAAATAAAGAACACATTTAAAGAAATTATATTGGTAGATGAAGGTCCCAAAAAAGTTTCAAAATGGGCAACACTAAAATGAGTCTGTAAGATGTTACTTTTTTTTACCTCCAAACACTTTTATACTTCAAAGTAAAATCAATTGATTTTAAATCTATTACTCTAATACAAGAGAGATAATAAACTCAACACCACTTACAATAAACTTTACAATAATTGTCACGTTATAACAAACTGGAAATAACGATTATGTAGTTTTTGCGCTAAATCCACTGTTTTAAGCTTCAGTAAGCTATTTGGTCATCTGCATGACAGAGGTTTTAGTCATAAACAGAATACATCGCTTGGCTTTTAAGCCAATTCAGTAAGAGCTCTTTCAGGAAGACCGAAACCCAACAACCTTTCACCTTCAACTCAATAAATCATATCCCGTTTAATTCAGTTTTTATTCAATGAAATGACGTATAAAAACTTACAAATCTGAAACTTAACTATACACAAAAGATGATATTCAGTTTAAACGTATACACAGAGCAGAGCTGTGGTTTGTGACTTGCCCTTTCCCGTCCCTCCCCCCAGAACACACCCTGTCTCCGTTCAGGATGGGGCACTTGGTCTGTCCGCTTACACCTTCCGTCGGCCCCGGGATTGCTCGGTGGGCTCCATTGCTGCTGTCAGTTTAGGTTTTTAGGCTACTGGCAAAAAAAATCTGGGCATCTACATAAAATAATAAGAATCAACAACTTGATTTTTAACACAAAGATGCAGTGCTACCATGAGCAGTAACTAAAACTACAGAATTCACCCTTCCGGTTTTTGCAGACTTTGTCTTGGCTTTGAAAACATCGGGACTCTCGCGGAGCGGAATTTGCCAGCCAGCACTACAGACTCACTTTGAACCAACCATGATCCCCTGTCGCTAGGACGTCTCTGCACCACTTCTTCTTCCTCCGAACTCATGCCATTAGACCAAATGAAATCACGGACATTCCTTGCCTGAGGAAGGCAATAAAGCTCTTCTCTCCTTTTCATCCCGAGTGACTCAAACCTATAGCTAACACCACACGGACGTGCTGCACTAACGATGGCACAGTGCTCACCAGCGTGTCACTCCTCCAGTCTCCTTTGTGGCTGGGGTGACACCACTCGCCTGCTAGCTTCTCTTCAACAGGCCAATAAAAATGCACACAGCTCAGGACGCTTTACATTTGATTAAAAATAACCTGTGCAATGACTACTTTTGTCAAACAACTAAAAGACTTTCTGGGCTGAATCTGAGAGCAGACGGCCAGTTACTTAAAAAGGATGTGTGCATTTATTTACCTGTACCAAATATACACACAAACACTTTCTATATATATATATAAAAATCTTTATACATAT